>NW_015164749.1:84676-119791 GCF_001447785.1 Gekko japonicus
TTCTTCTGCACAGGGTCTGCCACTGGAACTGTGGTGCCCTTCTTGCTTTGGCAATGCCTCACCCACGAAGATAAGATTTATTTATTTATTTATTTGCTTCAATTTCTATCCTGCCCTTCCCGCTAGTGGGCTCAGGGCGGGTTACATGAACATAAAACAATAAAAATCAAGATAAAGCTATAAACTTAACCCTTAGACAATGGCGATCAAACTACATCACAGCTATTTCAGTGGTGCCCTGGTGTTAGGCAATAAAAACAGAAGGGCAACCAGGCGGCCACAAGAGGATCTGCTTGCTGTCTGTTATTATACCAGTGGTTGGATGGCTGTTTACATGCGCTGAAATTTCAGTTGCACACCTGTTATGGGCCACATCAAAAGTGGGTTAGTCAGGAACGTGCAGTCTTTCTAAGGAGCATTGTTTGGTTATGCAGATAGCTTTGATGGACTGAAACATGCGTGCAGCTGCTCCCACCCACCCACCCATTTGATGTCACGTTGATCGTCCCACTTGGCATATTGATGCCCAGCTTTGGCAGATTCTCCTGTTTCGTTGATAATTGCAACCTACTGGCGCTGAATTGCACAATTCCAGAAGATCCTATTACGGATTCCACCAGATATTTCTATTAAAGAACTTCAGTGATGCTTGGGTTTGCATGTTCAGGCTAGCATTGCACAGCTTTAGGGGTGTGCAAAAAAATTTTTCGGTAAAGACTCCTGCATGTCAATTTCGGCAGTAGGAGCTATTCAGGAGTCTTTGGCAGCCGAATGTCAGTTTCAGCCCCATTATATCCTATGGGCCATTGAAGTCAATGGCGAAAACATAGGGTATATTCTGGGGGCTGGAGGGGAGGGGGTTTAAGGGAGAGGCTCCAAACTCACAGGGTAGCTGCAGGAGCCTCTCCCCAAGGTACCAACCAAGTTTGAAGAACATTGGACCAGGGGGTCCAATTCTATGGGCCCCCAAACAGGTTGCCCCTATCCACTCCATTGTTCTCTATGGTGGGGAAAAATTTACTTTCTTCTGGGGATCGTGTTGTCGTGGTCATGGTCGGGCTCCAGCGGGACGGGCGGCCCTGGAAGTGGTCGGCTCCAAAAAGGGAGAGGGAGTGAGGGGCCTCAGACAGACAGGGGACAGGGTTAAGTGCACCCGGAGTGTCCCTCTGCCAGCATGCTGTGAACGCCTTTCCAGCTTTCTTTCCCGTCTTCTGTTTCTCTCTCTCTGCATCTCCCTCTATTTCACAGCGTACTCCTCCTCCCCGTCCCCTTCTCCACCCTGCCTTTTATCTCCCCACCCTGCTCCCAGGACCGTCCATCCACCCTCCTTTATCTACCGGGACGCCAGTGGGGTGGATGTTGGTACGCTGGTGGTGGCTCTGGCGGCCCGTGGGCCGCACCGCCGGCGCCGGTCTGCGGCTGCTCTTGCCAGTCTGTGCCTGTTCTCGGTTTGTCGGCCCCATTGCTGTCGTCTCGTTCTTCTTCCCGGGGGCTGCTCTGCGGACCCCGGTCTCGCCCCCTGGCTCAGCCGGTGCGGCGCACTGTGGGCGGGGTCGCCGCTCCCATCTCCCTCGCCGGAACGTTGTGCTCTCCCCTTCCCGGTAAGGCGTATGGTGGGGGTCTTGTGGGGTTCGTCGGGGGTTCCGGGGTCTGGCCCCCACAGCCCGTGACTTCCGGAGCAGGACAGATATAACGGGGCCGGATTGCCGCCGAAATTCGGCAGCAATTCAGCATCAAGCCGATTCAGATCAGAGAATCTGAATCTGCTTTCAGCAGCCCGAAAGGGGTCCGAATGGGCCATCCCTACACAGCTTTGGTTGAGACGGCATCCCCGAGGCTTCTGTCCTTTACCTTTTCTCCTCCTTACAGGTATTAATCACACTTATGGGAGATGCCAAAAATCATACAGAATCGGGGAGGAAAGGTCTATTCCAGTGTCTAGAATGATGGTTTACTGTTCTCCTCCTGCCCTCTTATAACAGGAAATCACCTTGAGAGGACTCAAATGAACTCTCTTGCCTGAGCTGCCACAATCAGTCCCTCCTAGAGATCTTATAGCGCACTTTGCAGCATTTCGTATGAAAGAAACCTTGTTCAAAGAATTACATAAAATCCAACCAGTCATCTTTAATAATGCACCAGTTGCAGTATATCAAGATTTACACACAGGTACACTCAGGTGTATATGAGTCGTCTGTCCTTTCACAGAGCAGTTGTGTGCTGCAAAGATAGGTTGACACTGAAGCTATCCATTCAAACGTATTGATCATAAAGAAGGCCAAACACAGGGTTGGGTCCTGTGAATCTGTTCTGCTAGCGAAGTACTTTCTTCCAGAGGAAAGCACCTTTCCTGACACAAAAGCTGCTAGAGTTAAGGCTCCTTCCGCCAGTGGAAAGCTCCTCTGATAGTGGAATGGATCTGCAGGGCCCATGCCTTAGACAGCAGCTACTTTACATGAGAAATGCCAACAAATCTGAATGCTTCACAATCATCTTGCCTGTCAAAAACTAAAGGTAATGAGGACACCGGCTTTGGAAACAATGCTGAATGGTATAAATGGTCTAGGAAAACCAGAAAGAAAAACATGGGAACTTAAAAAAGCAAGCATGCAGCCTCATTGTCCAGATTCCTTTGGGACTGTAAGCATCTGTAATGCAAATCGCAAATAGTGTCTCAGCTGAAACAAACCAATTTGATCTTCCTTGCCAAGGAAGCTATGCAAAGATGCAGTGCTAGCAACATACATATCTCTGCTAGTAAATATATTGCAATGTCCATTGCTTACCTCTAAAAACTTTAAATTGAGAATAACTATGTTCCTGGTAGAAGTGACAATAGTTCAGTCACCTGTTCTAACTTCAGCTATCTTTCAGTGTTCTTGTTTTTATTCCATAATGTGTTCATCTTATTCCCCCTCCCCCCTTAATTACAGAAGCAATTTGCCTAATGGTTTTACAGTTCTTCTTGGAGATAAATGTATGTTATTATACAGAATTTGCTGACTTATTGATAAAGACTTGTGAGTACTATTAATATAATATAATTTAATGTAAAGGGATTAAGCAATCCCATCAAAGGAAGAAGAGTTGCTACTACAATTAAGAAAGATAAATCTGATACATCCTTGGTATACAAGAGCCACCCCATAGGAACCAAGCTGCCAGTCTCTAAAAGATTCTTGCTTTTGAATACATTACATAGAGCCGGGCTCCTCAAAGTCTAGAGGAGTTGTGGAAAAGTTTGATTTTGACTGTATGAATACTTGGAGATCCCAGAGGTAGATACAAGGGCTCTTTTCCTATTTAAAATAATCCACTTTTATATTAGCATTGATATATTCTCCCAGTGTAAATCATATACTCGTCCCTGATAAATCTTTAGACACCCTTAATAACTTTAAGGAAGGTGAAATCATCATAGGAGAAGACCTGAGTATTGTTTCTTCTTTAGATTAAACTGGCACTGTCAATAAAAATTACGTTCCAAGCATTCAAAATTCAAATATGTTTTAATAAATATAATTTATTAGACTTCTGGAGGAAGAGTAATTCCAAACCCTAAAAGTGTCATGTATCACTTGATGAGATGAACTACAAGTTGAGTCCTATAACATAATTCCCTTCATGCTTCTCTGCAGATGCTGTGAAGGGTATCTTCTGCTGTGATGCTCACCTCTTTTGCTGCTAGCACTTCTGTGTGTATCAGGGCTCCTTTGGTGTAGTGTAGTTTGGTGTAGTGGTTAGGACTGCAGACTCTAATCTGGGAGAACTGGGTTTGATTCCCCACTCCTCCACGTGCAGCTGCTGGTGTGACCTTGGGTTATTTCAGAGCTGTTCTCTCACAAGCAGGTCTCGAAAGAGCTCTCTCAGCCCCACCTACCTCACAGGGTGTCTGTTGTGGGGAGGAGAAGGTGATTGTAAGCTGCTCTGAGACTCCTTCAGGTAGTGAAGGGCAGGGTATAAATCCAGTCTCTTTTTCTCCTCCTCCTCCTCGGAACCACTGATCTTGTGCATGTGGCAGAGGAAGCAAGCGTTGTAGAGGAAAAAAGCAGGACGAAAACATGAGGGGAACAATGTCTGTGGTTAGAGCATCACAGTAGGATCTGGTTCAGACCCCATTTGGCTGCAAAAACTTTCTGACCTTTTGGACAGTTAGATTCTCAGCCTAACCTACCTCACAGGCTGCTTGTTGCAAGGATAAAAATAGAGGAGAAGAGAACAGTACAAACCATTTTGGGTCACCACTGGGGAGAAAGGAGGGTATCAATGAAGTAAAATACAATAAGCAAAAAAGGTGTGATTATTGAATCAAGTCTGAGGCCAATTTTGTTAGGTATTTAACTGACATTAGGCAGCTATTGATTCAGCAATAACTATCTTGGGCCACGTGTCTGTGGCTGTTCAGTGGCTGGATCAGCATCCCACATAATTTTCATGGTGTCTCAACTGCTCCTTAAAATTAAAGGAAACTATTTCTGATAAAGCCCTCATCTGAAATTCATCAGTTCTTTAAGATTAATGCCTTGGCAGAGAAGAGATGAAACGTCCTTCAGGATACCAGGAAGGTGGTTCTGATGGGCATAATAATTCATGAAACCCGAATACTAGGGGGGAAACCCACAGAAGATTAGGCAGTAATAAAATTTATAGACTGTTCCGTGGAAAACAAGCTTTAGAAATGAATAAATCCCAGAGAGCAGTAGCTCATCTGAATCAAATATTATGAATCTAGCATACATTAGCTTTAAAAGGGGTTTAGACCAAATCATGGAGGAGAGGTCCATCTATAGCTACCTGAAATGGTGACTAAAGAGAACCTCTGTGTTCAGAGACAGTAAGCCTCTGCAGTTTTATGTTAGGAGGCAGCATCAGGGAAGGCTTTGGCCTCTGTGCCTCATTTGTTGGTCCTTTTGGGATGCCAGTCCCCAGGTGGGGGTGGGGGATTCAACAAAAAAAAGGGGGGGGACTAAACCAACCAAGCAAAAACCTCCAAAGGAAGTTTAGAAAACTTACTGTCCCTGATAAGGCAATCTTACTTGCACTCTTAGGACCTAAACAGGAAGGTACATATTGGTACTGATATTATTTCCAGTATATACAACTACTTCTGACACAAGGCCAGATATATTTGTGGCCCCAAATAGAAATCTTTTGGTGTGTCATTCAATTCCATTTTTGGTCCTATATTATTAATTGTTTATTGCCTTACATGTGTTACAGGGACTTTGTTGCTTGGTATATTTTATACTTTGTACTATTTGACCTCTGAAGAAGGCTCTTATGAGCCGAAACGTGTCAGGTCACATACACTGTTCTTTTTTGTGTATTTGTCACTTTTAACATTTTATGAGGCTTTACTTGGGCCCCTACAAGGTTTTTATATGTCTTTGAAATAAACACTCCTTTGTCCATACTTACTTATGTTTTTAACTTTGGCCCTCTATAAGTTTTCTAAACTTCCTTTGGAGGTTTTTGGGGGGCGGGGGAATCCCCTGATTTTGGGGGGCTCCCCCCAGACGCCAGCCAGCCAGCTGGCTGGGGGGGGAAGCCCCACCCCCAACAGTCATCCGTGGCTCTACTTGAAAAGGTGCTGTGCACACTCTTTTCAAGCAGGGGCCACCTGCTCCTGCCCTGCAAGTGGTGAATTCGCGGCTTGTTGGGCAGGTGCATGCAGTGCCCACTTCCCCCTCACACACCATTTAAAGGGAAGGTTTCCTTTAAATGGTTGGGGGAAAGCAGGAGGCGTGCGCACGTGGCGCTGCATCCCCCGTGCAATGACATCACTCTGTATGACATCATTGTGTCGGGGGTGACCCTGCCCCCCCAGGAACGTTCCCAAATCCCCCCACCAGGGAGAGGATGGGACCTGGCAACCCTAGGACAACTGTTTGTCCGCTGTGTGAAACAGGACGCTGGATAAGATGGCCTGCTTGACTGCTTCAGCAAGGCACCTCTTATCCTATCACAGCCAAAGAAATCTGTGGCAGAAATTATAATTGGCGTGTGATAGGAACACCTTGGGGGGGAAATGTTCTTTAGAAAAATTAGCTTTACAATATCAGATTACAAAAAGTCCAAGGAAGAACTGATGTTTTTTCTTATATTTAGAACCCATTTATTTCTGTTGTCGACTCACAATGGTCAGTGTTTCATTTTGTCCCCTACCAGGAACCTGTGGAAAGATATCCTTGTAGCATAAATACGGCGCCACCTTTCATTAGAACTGTACTAACATTTTACTGTTTCATTTATTAAAACAGTTTGATCCTGCCTTTCCCCATGGCTCCAGGTGGCTTGCAGTAAATAATTTAGAAATTGGTGGCAATAAAACCCCCAATTCCCTTCCCCCACCACCTCACAAAACCTAATACATTTCCTTCAGCCTAAACTCCATTAAAAGCTCTGGTAAATAAAACAGCCTTAGAATGCCTCCTAAACATTTCCAAATACAGCCCTCCCCTTTCTTCATTGGGGAGCCCAGTCCATAAAGTAGAAGCAATCGCAGAAAAAAAACATGGGCCCTCACTGATGCTGATCAAAGACAAAACAAGTGGGTTCTAGATCAGATCAAACCCAAACTCTCCCTAGAAGCTAAAATGACTAAACTGAGGTTATCAGACTTTGGTCACATTATGAGAAGACCAGGCTCACTGGAAAAGGCAGTAATGCTAGGAAAAGGTGAAGGCCTCAGGAAAAGAGGAAGACAGCAACATGAGATGGATTGATTCAATCCATGACACCACGGGCCTCAGTTCACAAGACATGAGCAAGGTTGTTAATGATAGGACTTTTTGGATGTCATTAATTTATAGGGTCACCATAAGTCAAAAGCTACTTGACAGCACATAACGCCACTGGTTTACGCTAGGTAGGCCACCGTGAATGAGGGAACAAGCAGAATGCAGCAATCCAAAGCTGTAAAACAAACTATACAGTTGTTTATGTACCTTATCACCTCCTGTCTCTTTGTTGTCATATTATGTGGTCCTGCAACTGTATGTGCTTTAATATGTAACTCAAATAAGCACATGGCAATTTAAGAAATGTTTTGAAAGAGCTGATTTAATTATTCACTCATTTAAAAGCATTGTTATGCTTTTTCTTCAGAGACCTGCTTGAGGCGACTCATGAAATAAAACAGTGTAAAATAATAAAACCATTAAAATTCAAAAACTGTTGAAGACCCAGCCAATTAAAAAATACCAGAAACATAAAAGCAGCATAAAAATCCAGGATAAGAACCTGTCCCCAGCTAACTTATTGCACATCACTGATACGAGGCCTGTCATTGTAAAGCACAGGCAGGAGAGGGGCCTAAAAACTGAACACGGTTTATGTGAGGGGATTTTCACTTTCCCTGCCCTGCTTTCTTCCTAGTTGAGAGTCGCTGTGGATACGGTGCCCCCAGGGTCTTGGTACTGGGGCTGCCAGAAATTAAAAGCAGGCAGCTCATTGGCCTCGCTTCATAAAATTGCCTCTCCAATCCTCCTTTGCTATGAATTAATTACAGTTATTACCACCCCCCATATCTTTCCATCCACATATGGGACCGCCAAGAGGTTTATAAACAATGATAAAAAGCTTTCACCCCCTGATACTTAAAATCAACCAATAGTGCAAGAGCAAATCCTCTAAAACAAGTAGTAAATCAGTGAGAGCTCAAACCATCTGGAACCATGTGAAGAAGCACAGGATGTCAGGTACCACCTAGGTCCCACCCAGGCTGAAATAACAGTGTCTTGATTTGTTGCCTAATGGTGCACAGGGAGGGAGCCAGCCAGGCTTGTCCAAATAGAGAAGTCCAAAGTTAGGGTGCCACCACCAAGGCGGTATCTCTGGTAGCAGTGGTTGATGGCCTGATCACTGAACACTGATCAGAGCCTCCACTAAAATCCTCAAGAGATCCAGATCCAAACTGTTTAAGGCCTTAAAGGTCAAAGCTAGTACTTTGAATCTGGCTCAGAAACTGACCAGGAGCCAATAGTGACGGTACACTGTTGATGTAATGCCCGCACCCCAAGGCCCTGGTTAATATTTTAGCTCCTGATCACAGCATCATCACCTGACCATCCACAAGAACTCCCAGGCTGATTTTCAACAGTGACTGTAACCCCATCCAAAACAGGCTGCATGCTTCCTTCTTTCCAATTCCCCAAAGAGACACCATTAAGTTGCTTGTTGAAATTCAAGACAGAGCAGCTTATATGTGGTAGAGCATTGGGCAGCCACTTAGGGTTGGGGGCAGGGATTCCCTTCCTCATCCCTGTAAGTGTTGGAAGATGAGAACGAGGACCTGTTGGGATGGGAGCTGTTCCAGGAGGAGGAACTACTACAAAAACATCTGGTTCCTTTATAGGTCACTGAGATCAGCAATGTGAAATGCATCACGAGGCTACCCAAGGAAACCAAGCGGCAGGCTGTGGCTATCGTTTTTACTGATGACTCGGCTCGGACATTCACCTGTGAATCCGGTAGGAGGCTAAATATTCATTTATGAAATTTCTGGTAGTTTGCGTGCAATGGCATATATATATTTTGAGTGGGAAGCTGTTTGGGTGCATGTTTCTGGGTTTGCATTCAATAGTCTCTTCTGTGCAATGGGACCGGATACTGTCTGAGGGATGTTTCAATCTTGCAGAGCTGGAGGCCGAGGAATGGTACAAGACCCTGTCCATCGAGTGCCTGGGGGCCCGGCTGAACGACATCAGCCTTGGAGAGCCAGATCTGTTGGCGCCTGGAGTACAGTGCGAACAGACAGGTAAGGAACAATGTTCTCTCTAAGCTGTGGAGTCTTGTAAGCAAAAATTCTACTTTGTGAGCTACTAGCATTAAAGTTGTGAGCGAGCGATTTGGCTACTGCATAACCTAGTTTGCTCTGGAGCCATCCTTCCTGAACTGAGACAAAAATGTGTGAGCTGGAGGCTAAAAAAATGTGAACTAGCTCACACTAACTCAGCTTAGAGGGAACACTGGTAAGGAGGGACTCGGTAGCTTTGTGCTTGCCGTGGAGGAAGAAAATCGCAAGCTAGAAACAGTTATAAGAGACATGGCGATATGCACAGCACCCCACTGAGATTCAGGTTGTGACTTGGAGGTAGTCCAAGGAAGCCTTGGAAGTAGTCCTGGAAGCCAGGCTGGGAAATTGGAAGAAGGAGAGTTGGGGACCAAGCTGTGGTCAGTGGTCAGAGCCTTTATGCTCCAGAAGAGAATGGTAGGTACTACAGAGTAGGAGTCTGGAGAAGAGGAAACAAGGGTGCTGTTCCATTGCCCAAGCAAGCCCTTGATACCAGGGGCGGTCTTGGCCAATGAGCAATAGGGACAGCTGTCCGGGGCTCCATGCTGTAGGGAGCCTGATCATGCATGGTCCCACCCCACCCGGTGGAGGGGAGGAGGAGAAGGAAAAAATGCAGGCTCCTGCTGCTGCCACACCCATCCCATTAGCTTCTCCGGCTGCCCACTTGCTGGGACGGCCACTTGTGTCTGTCCTGTGTGGGGCTCGAGCAGGTGACTCCGCAGCAGCCACTTATGCCAGCTCCATCCAAGGCTTGGGCTGCCAGCTTCCAGCAGCGGCTCCCACTTGCCTCTCACAGGGTTTGCTTGTTCCTGGGAGAGGGGCCCCAGTGGGGTGTGGTAGTGATTCTGGGGGCCCATCCTAAACTTTTGCCCAGGGCCCCAGAATCACTAAGACCACCTTTGCTTGCTACCTGGCCAGTAGTGGCATGTGTCCAAGGAGGTGTGTACACCTGTGAGTTAGTGCTGTTCTGTTAATGGATGCATCATTGTAGTAGTGATAGCACTGTACACACCCACAGCTTTTGCACAATCGTGAGCACGAACCAGGTGTCATTGCATAAATGCGTCTTTGTGTAACAGCTGTGCAGGTGTGCAAACACCAACTTAGACCACAGTTGTAGTTTTTGTGCCAGTCACAGTCAGTGTTCCCTCTAAGCTGAGTTAGTGTGAGCTAGCTCACAGTTTTTTAGCCTCTGGCTCACACATTTTTGTCTTAGCTCAGGAAGGATGGCTCCAGAACAAACTAATTTATGCAGCAGCCAAATCTCCTGCTCACAACTTTAATGCCAGGAGCTCACAAAGTAGAATTTTTGCTCACAGGGCTCCATAGCTTAGAGGGAACTTTCACAGTGCAAACAGATTTCTCTGTGTACACTGACTTTTTTTTTGTGTGTCTACAAATTAAATACCAATATAAGGGCAGTTATCCTTGTGGAAGTGGACTGCAGGATGTGTGCCATCCTGGCCATCCCAATTCTAGGTTCTCTTGCAGGATGACTATCAGGTGAACCTGTGGCAAGGGACTGAGGCCATTCTGTTCAACATCTGGAGAAATTAAGTAGATCACAGGTGCCTCACCTGTGGTGTGTGTGTCTCAAATGCCTTCTGCATAGCAACCCAGGTCTTCCTTGGAGGTCTCCTATCCCACTACTAACCATGGCCAACCCTACTTAGCTTCCAAGCTCTAATGAGCTTGCACTAGTCTGGGCTGTTTTGGTTGCTGCATTCCAAACTACCCCAACCAAAATCAAACCCCAAATTAGCTGTTTTGGGTCTTCTTGGAAGTATCCAAAATGACCAAATCACTCCCCAATTTCTGGGAATAATGATAATTTATTCCCTGGAATTTCAGGAGCGTTTCATGTTTTGGGAGGCTCAGGAGCAGAGGTGGGGAAAGAGAAAGCAAGAGAAAATTACATGTGAGCCATTATTTTCTATGGGGATAGACCTGGCCTCTGGAGTTCGGAGTCCAGGTCTTCCTATAGAAAAGAACGACTTCTTTAAAATTTAAAGGGCATATACGCTGCCAAACAGGAGTTTGCCAGGATATGCTTTGTCTCTCCCCCCCCCTCACCTGCCTCTTGCTGCTGGGGGGCGGGGTGGGGAGATGATGTGGAGGGGATGGCAAAAATCATGATCCTGAAATTTTGGAATATGAAAAAGTACCCAAAATGGAATCCTGAAAATTGGTGTAATGAAAAGCATGCCCTCTCCAAAATGAAATTAATCTGAAATTTTTTGAAGTAGGCTCCCCTACGGAGCCTTCTTCCCATGGCCAGCTTTGAAGGAAATTATAGGCCACATCCCACCAGTCTTTCCTGCAGCTGCTGTTTTGGGTTGTAGCACAGAAACAGAAGGTGTGAGAAATAGCATCTTGATTGATAAAAGGGCCATGGCTGAGTGGTAGAACATCCGCTTTGCATGCAGAAGGTCCCAGGCTGAATCCCTGGCATCGCCAGTTAAAAGGATCAGGTTGGATGTGATGTGAAAGATCTTTGCCTGAGACTCAGCAAGTCATTGCTAGTCAGAGTAGACAGTGTTGACCTGGATAGATCAGTGGCCTGATTCAGTATGAGGTAGCTTCATTTTGAACTCACTGGCTGAGCATCTGCTTCACATACAGAAGATCCCAAGCTCAGTCGCCAGTTAGAAGGAGCAGACGGTAGGGGATTTTAAAGTCTTGACTTGACCCAAGACAGTTTCATGTGCAGGTTGTGTCTTGGTGGGGCTGTGGCTCTGTCACAGAGCATCTTTCCATGCAGAAAGTTCCCAAGTTCAGTTATCTCTAGCAACAAGGACTGGGTAGTACGTGATACAGAAGACCTCCACTTGAGATCCTGCAGAGCTACTAGGTAAAACTGACCTTGATGGACCAGTGCTCTGATTTGGTATTAGGCGGCTCCTCAACTGAGAGTGTGCATGTGCCAAAGTACTCCTTCCATTGGCTGTGTCAGCTCTGCTTAGCTGTTGATCCTTGATGTTCGCCACATGGACAAGTGTGTGTGTGTGGGGGGGGGCAGCTTTGCACACTACAGGGCCAGTGAGGTGCAGTGGTGTCAGACTCTAAGCAGGGTGTCTAACTTCAAATTCCCACTCTGGTGTAGGAGTTCACTAGGCGACCTTGGGCTAGTTGTACTCATAGAATCACAGAATCACAGAGTTGGAAAGGGCCATACAGGCCATCTAGCCCAACCCCCTGCTCAATGCAGGAGCAGCCTAGAGCATCCCTGACAAGCGTTTGTCCAGCCGCTGCTTAAAGACTGCCAGTGAGGGGGAGCTCACCACCGCCCTAGGCAGCTGATTCCACTGTTGAACAACTCTTATTGTAAAAAAGATTTTCCTTAATTTAAAGCCATGATTGCGAGTCCTATCCTCTGTTGCCAACAGGAACAGCTCCCTGCCCTCCTCTAAGTGACAGCCCTTTAAATACTTAAAGAGAGCAGTCATGTCCCCCCTAAACCTCCTCTTCTCCAGAGTAAACATTCCCAAGTCCCTCAGCCTTTCCTCATAGGGCTTGGTCTATTTATTTACATCATTTACTTCCTCAGCAGGGACCCAAAGCAGTTTGGATTGTCCTCTTCTCCTCCGTTTCCCCTCACAACCCTGTGAGGTAGGTTAGGCTGAGACTGTGTGACTGGCCACTCTTCTTCACCCAAAGAGTGATAAACACATGGAATTCACTGCCACAGGAGGTGGTGGTGGCGGCGGCTACAAGCATGGATGGCTTCAAGAGGGAATTAGATAAACATATGGAGCAGAGGTCCATGAGCGGCTATTAACCACAAGGTATAGATAGGAAGTCTGGGGCAAGTGATGCTCTGTATTCTTGGTCCTTGGGGGGGGGAACAGTGGGAGGGCTTCTAGTGTCCAGGCCCCACTGGTGGACCTCCTGATGGCACCTGGTATTTTTGGGCACTGTGTGACAGAGTGTTGAACTGGATGGGTCATTGGCCTGATCCCACATTGGCTTCTCTTATGTTCTTATGACCCAAGGTCACCCAGCAAGCTACCCTGGCAGAGTGGGAATTTGAACCTGGGACTTTCATGTCATAGTCTGACAATCTAACCACTACATCATACTGTCTCACAAGGTTGTTAGAATAAAGTGGAGGGGGTAGGGGACTGTATATGCCATCCTGTGCTCCTTGGAGAGTGAATAAGACAAAGACTGGGTAAACAAATATGGGGCTGCTACAGGACTTGCAGGGAATTCCTCAGATGGAAGAATGGGCCTGAACTACACTGAGATTCTACGGGAGTGGAGTTCTCCATCTGTAAAATGGTAGTGATGGTGGCCTCCATGTGGGCTGTAGTGAAAAGAACAAGGAGGTGGGGGTGTTCGTGTTTGGATTGGAGAAGAGACTTGAAACTGGAAGTGAGGTATGGGATATGGGCGTAGGAAAGTGATCGACTTGAGATGGGACGAGGATTTTTTTGGGGAGAGGATGGACGGGGTGGCAGGTTATAGCAGGCAGACGGTCTCCACAAGGGTTCCGTTGACCTCCGTCGATTGTGTCTCCTCCTGCAGACCGGTTTAATGTCTTCCTCCTGCCGTGCCCAAATCTGGACATCTACGGCGAATGCAAGCTTCAGATCACCCATGAAAACATTTACCTCTGGGATATGCACAATCCTCGCGTCAAGCTCGTCTCCTGGCCCTTGTGTTCGCTGCGCCGCTACGGACGAGATGCTACGCGGTTTACCTTCGAGGCTGGACGGTATGCTGTGTGCATATGAAGCGGGGCTCCCTCCCATGCAGACGCCACCCAAACCCTGATGATCCAAGGAGTTATTGTGTTTTGACAACAGGGAATTGCTTAAAGTACTGAATTCAGCCCCAGTTTCTTTTTCTTTTTTAATGTCATTTGTACCCTGCCTTTCTCTTCAATGGAGACCCAAAGCAGCTTACTGTCAGACCCCTGGAGAAATCAGTTCCCAACAACAGTCATTCAAAAGAATATAAAATTTATTGAGACATTGATAGGATCTAGACGCTAGACGTTCTGTGTTAGAACTAAGGGAAAGCACACAATCACACCTAAGCATGAGGGCCACTGAAATAACAGCTCATAGTTCCCAGGGGAAAGAAGACACCAGGCTCTGCTGGCACTCAAGGTTACTTGCTTAGGCCGACTAAGATAACAAGAGCAACATAGGAGAGGCTAAAAGCGAAAGTAGACATTCTTCACACTCCCCCGTCTGCGTGGCAGCCAAGCCTGAGAAAGCAGGTGGGAGGTTGATACCCTATTCTCCTCTCCTCCGTTTTATCCTCACAACATGCTGTGAGGCAGGTTGGGCTGAGAGTGTGTGACTGGCCCAAGGTCACTCAGCATGCTTCTGTGTTACCTCGGCACTCCCTTCCCTCAAATGGATGCAAGCCTGGAAGAACTTTGAAAACAGATGCTGGTCAAGTCAGACTTCACTCCATTTGCTCCCTCCATTCCCTGGACCTTCGGATGCGGGTGTCCAGATTTTTTAACCCTTCCTGTCCCAGCTGGGAGAGTTAAACTTTAACCTGTCATGAAACCGGGAGTGCGTGTCCCAAACTTTTAACTACCCCATTCACTATATCCAACTTGCCATCTGTCTTGCTCTTTCCTGGTGGGTGGGCAGATGGTCATGTGCATCCTTCCTATTTGTCTCCATAAAGGACACTCATCTTGTCCAAGCCTACAGATTCAGTAGTTTATAATTTCATTCCTAGAGAAAGATTTTCTCCCCTGTAAATTTTAATTAAGGGATCCTATATCTCTCTAACAGACATGACAGAAGGTAAGCCAGGTTAGCATTTGAGAGACGCGCACCTGTGCCCTGTGGCCTCCCTCAGCCGCTCCTCTCTGCATTTATTCATTTTTATTTAGAATGTTTAGGTACCCCATCTTTCTTACAACACAGTCGGGACCCAAGGTGGATGGTAACATTAAAAACAATGCAAAAATAATTGTCTGTTGCAATAATTAAACTGTATAAAACAGGAGAGCCTGAACAGGCCAGACTAGCCCAAGCTTGTCAGAGTTTGGAAGCTAAGCAGGGTTGGCCGTGTGTTAGCATTTGGATGGGAGACCACCAAAGAAGTCCAGGCTTGCTGTGTAGAGGAAGACAATGGCAAACCACCTCTGCTCATCTCTTGGCTTGAAAAAAACCATGAGTTGGTTGTGACTTGTTGACACAATTTAATTTTGGTATTTAGAACAGGTATGCTAGAGCCCGCTCAAGCGACTCCATAAGGTCTTTTAAAAAGCTTTCTCTGGAAGCCCCAAGGGTAGGCCTGACCCCTTTCAGGAGGCTGTTCCACAGCTGTGGGTTGGCAGCAGAAAAGACCTGGCCTCCTGGTATTTGCACGAACAAGGGGATTGCTAAGAGACTGTGCAGTGAGGGGCATGTTTGCCACACAGGTTCATATTTACTGTTAAGGACTTGCATGTTTCAGTCAGTCAGACTGAAACTCTTAATGATAGGCTTTTTTCTGTTTGTATTCTTAATTTATTGTCATAGTTGGGCTGGAATGGAAGGAAAAGAAAAGTGAAGGGACAGCGAAGGAAAGGATAGAGCTAGCAAGGAGGAAGGGAAAGAATGAGGGGGAAAACAGAAGGAAGGAAAAGGAATATGTATGATCGTAGCAGGAACTCCTTTGCATATTAGGCGACACACCCCTAATGTAGCCAATCCTCCAAGAGCTTACAGTAGCCCCTGTAAGAAGAGCTCTGCAAGCTCTTGGAGGATTGGCTACATTAGGGGTGTGTCACCTAATATGCAAAGGAGTTCCTGCTACAAAAAGAGCCCTGATTTATTCTCTGCAGGGTGAGGACAGCCCCCCACCCCCACTGTTGCTAAGCAAACACCACATGCGCTTCCTCTGATTTTTTCTCTCTTTAGTTTTGCATTTAAATGCCTGCTTATCCATTTTATTAACAAAATATTCACTACCCTAGTTTTTAAAAATAACAGGTTGTAGTATCATAGATGCCCTGACCTGGACGGCCCAGGCTAGGCAAATCTGATCAGATCTTGGAAGCTAAGCAGGGTCAGCCCTGGCTAGTATTTGGAGGGGAGACCTCCAAGGAAGTCCAGGGTTGCTGTGCACAGGCAGGAAGTGGCCAACTACCCCTGTTCATTACTTGCCTTGGAAACCCGATGGGGTTGCCATAATTGGCTGCGCCTTCACAGCTCTTCCCACCAAACGTATCACAGATAGCCAACCAGTGCAGTCTACAGTGAAGACGTTTGCAGAACTGGTTTCCCTCCCAAGCTCAGTCAGAGAGAGAGAGAGAGAGAGAGAGAGAGAGAGAGAGAGAGAGAGAGAGAGAGAGAGAGAGAGCACATGTGTGAACAAGAGGCAGATGAGAACATTTCCACAGCTGCTCTATTGCTCAAATTCATATCCATCTGTCCTTACCCCAAAGAGAACTTGTACTGGGCCAAAGAATGATTTTTTCCCTTCATGTTGACCACTCGGGATCCTTGTTGGTAGATCTGTCCCTGTTATGATTGGCCAAAAGCCACACCGTGGTGGGTGAAAGGACCCATCACGGGAAATCTCACTCTCAAAGAATAAAACTGAAATGTGGGACATTGTCAGTCTGTGCTGGGATTTCAACCCTCACACACACACACCCCAAGCCAGAAGTCTGTTCCTAGGAGCTTTTTGGCCTCTCCCTCCTTCTCTGAACTTTTTGCAAACTGATTTAAACCATCCCAAGTCCGCACCTATTAGCCGCTCCAGCTAATTACCAGCTACAAAGGGAAAAGAAATTTGATCTTTTCCTTTTATCCCAGACCTTCACTGACTCATTCTGCCTGGTTTTTATACAGAGATTAGAGAAATCCTCCCAGCTCCAGACCCACCCTGCTCTGAGATCTCGGAACAGGCTGTGCTTTGACAATAAAACTGTTTGTTTCTCTGGGAGTTTAAACCCCACTCCCGCCCGCCCCAGTAGTTCATGGCTTTCAAAAAAAAAAAAAAAAGGCAGAAGCTTCATTCACCTCTCTTTTCCCAGTATGAGAGGATCTCAAATCTTTGAAACAAGAAAAGAATGGGGGGATTTGTTCAAAACGGTATCCCTTATGATCCTTAGCTTGTGTGTAGGCTGTCCATGCTTGCTTACTTCATTTGTAGCCTTCTTTTCTCCTCAGTGCAGACCCAGTGTGGCTTACCTAATTTGTATCTCCTCCATTTTATCCTCACAACAACCCTGTGAGGTAGGTTAGGCTGAGGGCACGTGACTGGCCCAAGCAGTCACTCAGCTAGCTTCCTGGCAGAGTGGGGATTTGAATCTGGGTCTCCCAGAACCTAGTCCAGCCGTCTAACCCCTATACCACCCTGGCTGGGCAAATCTTACACTGTGGTCCTGCATACACTTACGGAGAAGACAGTACCACTGAACTTAGTGAAATTACTTCCAAGTAATCAGGCTGTTTTATCATTTCCCTAAAATTTAGGGGTTTGTTCATACGTCAGGGTAAGTAAGGCAGTATTCCTTGTTTTCCAGTTAAAGAAAAATAACCATAATTCACAAAATGAGCAGAAGGAACCCAAAACAGTGAACGAGAGTGCTGTGTTGTGGTCAGTGCTCCCTGACTTGCTGGTTGCTTGTTGGAAAGTTGGGTCCAGACGTCATTCATTTCAGATCCATGTTGTGAAGAGACTCTTGTCTCCTCAGAGATGAGTGAGTCCCAGAAATCATGCATGCATTTGCAGGCACTTATTTGTTTATATCCCACCCCCCACCCCCTGCTGGGACTCAAAGCGGCTTAGAACGGCATTTTCCCCTCCATTGTTTCACAACAACAAACCTGTTGTGAGGTAGGCCAGGCTGAGAGTTGCGATGGTTCACCCAGTTCACCCAGCAAGCTTCTGTGGTGGAAGTGGGGATTCGAACCTGGGTCTCCCAAGGTCCTAGTCCAGCACTCTGTCCTTTACACCAGGCTGGTTGCACCTGGCCATCTGGGACCAGTAGAGTAATAGGTATCCCGTAATGTCGTATGGCTCCAATACCAAGGCCCTCATGACATGCTCTGAGAACTAGCAGAGTGTGAAATGTTGGGCTAGGATCTGGGAGCTCCAGGTTCAAATCCCCACCGGGTTATGAAGCTCACTGGGTGACCTTGGTCCAGTTGCTCTCTCTCTCAGCCTAAAATACTTGATATGGCAGCTGTGGGGATAATAGAGGGAAGAGAGCCAGGTACACTGGATGGGGTCCAGATTTGCAAGACAGATAGTACTGTGTAGTTACCCCAGTGTGGTGTGGTGTGGTGGTTAGAGAGTCAGACTAGGATTGGGAGACCCATGTTCAGGTCCCGATTCTGTCATGGAAGCTGGCTGGGTGATCTTTGGCCAGTCACAAGCGCTCGGCCTAATCTACCTCGCAGGGTTGGTATGAGGATAAAATGGAGGAGAGGAGAGCGATTTAAACTGCTTTGGGTCCTTACAGTAATAATAAGCTTTTTCCTGGTTCCCCAAAGGCAGGATTCGAAACTAACAAATGGTTGTTGCTTTTAGTTTCCAAACTTTCAAGTTGTTCCAGGGAATTCTGACCATTGCTTGGTTGGGACTGTTGGATGACACTAGATGACAACTTTGTGTGTTGCGTGATACAGTGGCTCTAGGGTAACATGAGTGGCACTGCCCAGCCTGGAGGTGAGCCCCAGTTAAGCAGGAAGGCGGGGACAAGCAGTCCAGTCAGAGGCTTTTTATAGAACCAGGTGGAATCCCATTGGTCTCTCATGTCACTTGACCATTACCAAGGTACACCTGCTGCAGCTATGCAGCGGGCGTATTTATGAAACCCCCTGTATGTGATTTAGGTATGCGTGTGGCTTAAGTGTGTGTTTTTGTTGATCTGTGAAATGTCGGGTAGAAAGTGGCATTTGGGGTGAATGGGAAACATGGGGCATGCATAGCCGGCCTCTCGTGCACGAGTCTCGTGAACAATCTTTGCGGTTAAAAGCAGCAGACTCTAATCTGGAGAATCGAGTTTGATTCCCCACCAATGCTCCCTCTAAGCTGTGGAGTCCTGTGAGCAAAAATTCTGCTTTGTGAGCTCCTGGCATTAAAGTCGTGAGCGAGCGATTTGGTTGCTGCATAAATTAGTTTGCTCTAGCCCACCCCTCCTGAGCTAAGACAAAAATGCGTGAGCTGGAGGCTAAAAAACTGTGAGCTAGCTCACACTAACTCAGCTTAGAGGGAACATTGTTCCCCACTCCTCCACATGCAGCCAGCTGGGTGACCTTGGGTCAGTCACAGCTCTCTCAGAGCTGTTCTCTCAAGAGCAGTTCTCTCAGAGCTCTCTCAGCCCCAGCTACCTCACAAGGTGTCTGTTGTGGGGAGAGGAAGGGCAGGACATTGTAAGCTACTCTGAGTGAAGGAGAGGGTATAAGTCCAACTCTTCCTCCTCCTCTTCCTCCTCCTCCTCCCCTTCTTCCTTCTCACCTGTCATTATACAATGCTTCCCATTTTTTCTCTGCAGGATGTGCGACGCAGGGGAAGGGCTCTACACCTTCCAGACCCAGGAGGGGGAGCAGATCTACCAGCGGGTCCACAGTGCCACTTTGGCCATTGCTGAACAGCACAAGCGGGTTCTGCTGGAGATGGAGAAGAATGTGCGGGTGAGCTTCCACTTCCAGAGGGGTGGGGTGTGTGTGTGTGTGTTTGTGTGGCGGGAGGGTTGTCCGTTTCATCTCTAGGTACTGTGAATCGAGTGCTGGAAACACCGGTCACTTATAAAGATTGAACCGTATGCATTCATTGGGATGGATGAAAAGGGATTTTTTGTAATGATGCAGGATTTCGATTGCCCAGGCTGCGTCTCTTTGAAACATGCCCAGATTGCATATCTAAACCAACATTTCCTCTTATAAGAAGAGCCCCGCTAAATCTGACCCGTTGTCCATCTAGTCCAGCATCCTGTCTCACACAGTTGGCCAGCCACTTGCCCTGGAGGACCAAAAACAGAGCACAGAGGCCAAGACCTTCCCTTGATGTTGCCTGCTGGCACTGGTATTCAGAGGTTTACTGCCTCTGATTGTGGAGGTTCCCTTTAGTCTCCATGGCTAGTAGCCTCTTCCCCAGGGTTACCAGATTCTTCTCCTTTAAGATGAAAACAAAATCAGGAATCATGCAGTGACTTTAAAGGCTCCGAAGATTTTTTTCTAGCACAAGCTTTCACAGACTGGAGTGTGACTTCATCAGATGCGTGTAGCGGGCCTTTGCTAAGCTGAGAGAAAGTCACATATCCACACAAATACACATGCACAATCCACGTGGTTATAAAGGGGGAAAGCAGGGTGTAGTGAGGGGAGGAGAAGAGCAGACAGATGAGACTTTGTGGGTCAGTCACTCCCCAAATAGTCAGACTGGGTGACAACAGGGAGCCAGCCCTGTGTGTCAGTGCAGAATCCATTTTCTTTTGGTAGACCAATCACAGCCCTTCTTATAATTTTCTCCTTATTTGCAAGGGAGGAATTGTGCAGTTCTAACATTATTTTCTCTCTTCCAGCTGTTGAACAAGGGCACAGAACACTACTCCTACCCATGTACACCTACGACCATGTTACCACGTAGTGCCTACTGGCACCACATCACCGGCTCTCAGAACATTGCGGAATCCTCCAACTACGGAGGTGAGTTTCTCTTCAGTTAAGTAGAATCTTGACTTGACTTTCCCCAGAATTCATCTAGTTCCTTCCTCTTCTCAACTAGCATGTGTGTGTGTGTGTGTGTGTGTGTGTGTGTGTATGAGTACCTGGAAGTCATGGTTGACTTCTGGCGACCCCTAGTGGGACTTGGACATTTCAGAGAGGTGGCTTACCTATACATCTCAGCCCTGGTATTCCTTGGAGGTCCCACATCCGAGTACTCTGCTTAGATTCTGAGTAGTGTTCCCTCTAAGCCATGGAGTCCTGTGAGCAAAAAATCTACTTTGGGAGCTACTGGCATTAAAGTTGTGAGCGAGTGATTGGGCTACTGCATCAATTAGTGTGCTCTGGAGCCATCCTTCCTGAGCTAAGACAAAAATGTGTGAGCCGGAGGCTAAAAAACCGTGAGCTGGTTCACACTAACTCAGCTTAGAGGGAACTCTGATTCCGAGATGTGACATTTTTTTGATTTTACAGTTGTGTAAGCCAGATATGAGCATGGGGAGTCTCTTCCCTTCTCCAGTGTACCTACTGACTCCTACAAAGTACCTGCATGGTAGGGCTGCCAACTTCCCATTGATGGCTGGAAACTTCCCAGAATTCCACTGATCTGAAGACTACAGAGATCAGTTCCCCTGGAGAAAATGGTGGCTTTGGAAGGTGAACTCAATGGCATTATAGCCTGCTGAGGTCTCTCCCCTCCCCAAGCTCCCCCCGCAAAATCTCCAGGGATTTCCCAACCCAGAGCTGGCAACCCTCCTGCGTGGGATCACCTGTCACCCGCCTTTGAGCCAATTTTTGTTTTTAACTTCAGCTCCAAAGATTCGTGGGGTGGGCAGTATTGAACTGCAGGTGGTATTTGGGGCTCTGTATTCAGACTTTTTTTAATGCAGTTGTTAATCTTAAAAATCTTATTTTTAAAAAAATGATTTTTATCTAGTTTCATTTCTCTATAATAAAGAAATTAACCAGATTAATAAATCTGATCAAGCTGTTTCAGGCTGGATGAAATTGTTTGTAGGCCAAAGCAAAACTAAACCTTGGGGTCATGAAATTGACTACCTGTGGGTTTAGGACAGACAGCTGTAGACGATCTGTAAGGAATTTACTGGTTTAGATAGCTTTGGGTTGGGGGGGGTAGACAGATGCTTGGAGGACAAGTCTCATAGCAATTGCTGACCATAATCGCTACATGGATTCTTCATGTTCGGAGGCAGACCTCTGAACACCTGTTGCCAAGGTAGCTGGAAAGGGCTACGCTTGTGACTTCCTGGCTAGCCACAGTTGGAAACAGGATATTGGACTCTGTGGACTTTTGTTCTGATCCCACAGGGCTCTCTTTTAGATTTGTATCCTCAAATCCAGCCTGTGATCTTTCCAGTAAGTCATCCCTGGATCAAGAGCTCACTTTTGCATGCTTTACATTAGTAGACAGACATGGATGAAGGAAGCGGACTGTACATCCCCCAGTTTCGTGCCACATTGTGATGCTATCCCTGCACACCCAACCGTTATTAAACATTTTATTGACCTGTTAATACATAATGGATACAATCTAACCAAAGTAAAGTGCTTTTTAAAAGTCTCCTTGATTTCAGCGGGAGAGCTAAGTATGCCCTTAAATCCCTTCCGTGGAAACCAGCGTGACTCCAGGGTGCTTAGCTGTCGGCTGAATGGAGTCTGACTTCATATTGGTTCGTTTAGATCGTAAATAATAATAGCGATAATAAAAGGAACCCATTATTGCCTGTGTTTAAATCTGTTACGATACGTAGCATCAGTCTCGTAATTCGGGATGTGCTTCACATCCTTTGGCTGCATCCTGGCGTCATGACAAAACCTCTTTCGATAGCCGTGCTTGGAGAAATGCACGTGAGACCTTCCTGGTTGTATATATATTTGATATGATGTGCCAGTGTCCCCACCTGGTCTCATTTGCATTTGCTTTCCTCAGTCTCCAGCAATCAGGCACACTGTCTCTGAACCCAGGAGCCCCATTTGGCTATCGTGGCTAACCACTATCCTCCATAAATTTGTCCACCTCCCTTTTAAATCCAGTGACCATCACTACATCTTGTGGCAGTGAGTTCCCCAGGGCAGCTACCCACTGTGTGAAGGAGGATTTCCTTTTTGTTCATCTTTGAATCTACTGTTGATTGGTTTCATAGGGTAACTCCAATGTCTAGCATTAGAAGAGGAGAATAGTTTCTCCTTCCTACGATGCATAATTCTTGAGACCTGTGCCCCCCCCCTTTATGGAGAAGACCTCTCCTCCTCTTGTGAACTTATCTGATTCCCCCTCTTAACACTGATATGTTTCTCCAAATAGAAACCGGTTCTGCTGTCTGGTCCACAGGCAACGCCTACTCGGGGCCCCAGGCCAGCTCAGAGACCGACCTCCTGAACCGATTCATCTTACTGAAGCCAAACGTCCCCAAAAGCAGCAAGAACGAGAGCAAAGAAGCCAATTCCGCTTCACACTGACGTGGCCCTGGATGGGAGAGGTCAGGATGTTGGCTCCGTCAGAAAGGGGAGTGGGCTCCACACCCGAAGACTTTTTAAAAGAAAATTCCAGTGCCTGCTCCCCTCCTTTTATGAGGGGGCTGTGGTTTGAGGACAGCTGCTTTTTTTTGCTGCAGGAGAAGGGGGCAGAATGGGCACAGAAGTAGTTCTGTGGAGAACGTTCCGTATTCAGGAGTTGGGCCTGAAATGTCTGCCCGGCAGGTCAAATGTTGCTAGGCCCAGCGTGAGGGTGAGAACATGGAGGACTGCTATCTATTGTCAAAACAATTTTAAATATATACTATGGCTTATGCATATTCTATATATCCATAGGGGGGGGGGTTCTCTCACACAAATGCACATTTCGTAGCTACGAAGGTGAGATTTTTAAACTATTGGTGGGTGGGTTGGGATTCCCCCCCCCCTTTCATAGGGACTGCAACTACAGACCAAAGGGGAGAAGTTTTAGTCATGGAGGAAAGAAAGCCTCCCAAATGGGTTCTCTAAGGGACAAGAAGGCGTCATTTCTGGTGGCCTGTGAGGATGAGGAAGGTTTGTCGCTGACAGAGGCCTAGAGAAGAAAAAAAGCCTTGCAACCGAACAGTGGGGCTTCTTTTGGGGGAACACTTGCCTCTGACATCACCCAGCCGTCGAGGTGGTCAAAAATGAAATAGAGACGATCAGTCCTGCCCTTTCCACAGTCCTGTGGGTGAAAACGAGCACGTTCGGCCCTAAAATATTTGCTGGAGAACTTTGCAAGTTCAGACTCAGAGTGACGTTCATGCTGCTCTGAAACGATAAAAACCTGCTCTTGGGCGCCTGCAAACACACCGTAGACTTTTGCGATGTCTCAGGAGAAAGCGTTTTTTCTTTCCGGGCTCTGACCTCTGCACAAGTTTCCTTCCCTCTGGCCTTCTGTGGGGGAGGCGCGTGCTGTCTTAGCGTGGGGCCGCCAGCTCAGGATAGGCAGTGAGGGTGTTTCACTCGATGGCGGGTGTGTCGGCCACCCTTCGTGGGTACTTTATTAACCAATGGCTAATTGCAAAGGTGGGCTCACCTTCCCCTTCCAAGTTTGGGTGCTACATGAAAAAAATATGCACACAGGCCACTCGAATGAGGCCGATTTCACACAGATATTGTGTGTGTGTGGGGGGGATCCCAGCTGAGGTTGCCTTGTTTTAACCGTGGCTGATGAAAAGGTAGTTCTTGCTGGCTTCCCTCTAGGTAGGAGAAGTTTCCTCTGCCTCAATCCCTACCCACTTCCCACAATCCCACCCTACAAGGCAAAGCTCAGCTTCCTGTCAGGGGCCTGCCCCGTTGGCCCTTTCTTTTCTATACCTCCAACAGGCCTGCCGAGCTCCGTCCCCCGAACGTTCCGCACGCTGCAGAAGTTAGTTTGAACCTTCCTTTGACTGGCTGGAGACAATCAGTTGCTCACCGGAGGGGGGGAGTGCTTTTTCTTTCCCCAGACTCTACTCCCTCAAACCGATTTCAATAATTGCTTTCTCTATCCGGAATATCCCAGCCAACACTGAATACAGTCGGCTATCGAGTTGCTAAGTTCTTTTAAAGTTGGAAATCAAGCCTTCAGCACCTCTACAAGGGGCTTAATTTGCAGGCTGTAACAGATGGTCACGCTTCTCTCCATGGTAAGAGAAAGCTTCACCAGCTCACACACCTGCAGACTGAGCCACTCTTGAAGCTGCAGAAGCAGGCTGAACTAGACTTTTGCTGGTCAGTTGGCAACCCGGTTTTCTAATCCCTCTCCGATCCTTCCACTCCAGAGGCCAGCGTCAATCCCAGCAAAGATTTCAGCCCAATTTCCTTTGCTTCTGTCCTCTGCATTTTCTCCCATCCCTTAGCTAGCTTGTAAAGAAGAAAGAGTGAAACACTTTTCACATTGTGGTTGGCTTTTTCCTATGCTGACATTTAAAATACACACAAACACACACACACAAAAAGCAATTGATTTTTCTAGTTTTACTATTTATTGAATACCTTTTAGAAGGGCTATCTTTTTATTGTAGTACAAACCTTGGTATTGTGTTTTTTTTGTTTTTGTTTTTGTGTTTTTTTAAAAACAAAATGCTGGAGGTACTTAACTTATACTATCTTGTGGTCTGTCATGTGTAAATAACTGTGTTTTTGGATCCTGTGTCTACGTAAGAAAAAAGGAAAGAAACTTCCTAGCAGATCTGGAAAAAAATCCAAAAAAAGCAAAGAGGGAGGGGATCCAGCAACTGCCCAAGCTGTCTTTGTTCCAACTTCAAAAAATTTTAATGCCAAAATCTTGCGGGAGGAGAGATCCACAAAACAACACCCTTGCAGAGGCTTGTTTGCAATATTTGTTGAGAACTGGCGTAACTCAGTGCTCTTATGTGGCTGCTGAAGGAGCTGTCCATCCCCTCCCCCAGACTAGTCATTTATTCCCTCTTTTCTCTCCACTGGGGGGACCCGAAGTAGCTTACAGCATTCTCCCCTTCCCCATTTTATCCACACAACAACCCTATGAGGTAAGTTAGGCTGAGTGTGTGTGTATGTATGTGTGACTGACCTGAGGTCACCCAGTAAGCTTCCACAGCAGAATGGGGCCTCCTAGATCCCAGTCTCCAACCATGGCACCACCTTCTTAACAGCATCATCCCTGCTGGCTCTTCAGCCATCAAGAAGAAGAAGAGATTGAATTTATACCCCACTCTTCACTCGGAGACTCAGAGCGGCTTACAATCTCCTTTCCTTCCCCCTCCCCACAACAGACACCCTGTGAGGTAGGTGGGGCTGAGAGAGCTCTCAGAGAACTTGCTCTTGAGAGAACAGCTCTGAGACAACTGTGACTGACCTGAGGTCACCCAGCAGCTGCATGTGGAGGAGTGGGGAATCAGACTTGGTTCTCCAGATTAGAGTCCACCACTCTTAACCACTACACCAAACTGGTGTTCCCAAGGGCGACCATGCGGCCGTTTCTGGTTGTTCTGCCATGTTTTTTGAACATGAATCTCTTGGGGAGTTTAGCTAGAGCTTGAGTGTGATGTGTGGATCTTACTCTGCGAAGAGTCCTTGCAAATTGAGAGGGGTGCACCACTGCTAGGCAGCTTTGGCCAAAGTCCATCCTGGGGGTCTCTCCCAGTTGCCTCTCTGATTTCTTACATGCTTGTGCTCTCTTTTTTGTACCTGCACCCCTGGTGGTAGGCTCATATTCCTTAGCCCAGACCTGCTTCTCGGAAAGAAGGTTATTCCGTTTCTTGGGCCAGGGGAAAGAGCTCCTGAACCCCCTCTGAGATTGGGGACCCCTCGTTTTTCTCGTGATAAGAATCCAGCTCTACAAAGACAGCAGGATTTATTACAGAAGTGGCCAAGTGGACCGTGCCCGTGGTGGCCGGAGCTACCAGCCTCCAGGTGGGGCCTGGCGTTCTCCTGGAACTACAGCTGATCTCCAGACTGACAAGATTGGTCCCCCTGGAAAAAAAAGAGCCGCTCTGGACAGCAGTCCCTGGGCCAGCTCCACTGAGCTCCCGCCGATCCCCAAATGCCGCCCTTCCCAGGCACTGACCCCAAGTTCCCAGGAATTGCCCAAGACAAGAGTTGACAGCTGTAATGGGGGTGGGTCTATTCTTGAATTATTTTCCTTCCTATGTAGAACATCTCCCTTCAGGTCAGAAAGTCGCAAGGCAGGGAGACAAGGCCAGCTCTCCCCTCTCCCAGGCTGGTATGTCTGCAGGGTGTGGTTTACATTTGGGGGAATTAAGAGCACTACCACCACCACCACCCCCATTGCACACGTGCCCCTGAAGTCTAAACTGGGGGCATTCCGTGCTTTCTCCCCGTACTTTCTCATCTCCATTTTGGGTGCAGTGCTTCCCCCCCCCCCACCTCACACATGTGGTGCTGAGATCAGAATGACACTGAAGGGTTACATATTGGGGGGTATCAGAAAATATTTTGGCGCACGAGGCTGGGTTCCGGCTGGTATCTGGACAGTTGTTCAGAACATTCAGTGTCCTGTCGTTCCAGTAGCTGGTCCCAAAATGAGGCAGCTGTTTAGGGCAGGATTCCTAAAGTCACACCAAAGGGAGTCCGTTTCGTTATTGAATTTATTATATTGATTATTTGCAGGGAAGTCGGAGGAAACCATTTTCTGATGGACGTTTCTCCACTCCTTTGGAAGCGGGGAGGGGGGGAGTGTCTGGATTTTATGGCAAATCCTTCATAGAAAAGAATTCTGCACCTGGAAGCTAAAAGTATATATGTGCATCTGTTTCCTTTGAATTGTATAATTGGTTCTGTCCCATGACCCATGGGGAGGGGGAAAGACCAGTCGGGCCCCAAGGCTTCCTCTATGACCACTGGGATTCCCACTGACCCCTCAGGCTGCCAAGGAGCTCACCAGATGATACTCAGGCTATTTTGAAAGGGGAGTGGAGACCCTGCATTGTCTGTGCGCTTGTGGAAGGAGGACCATGACAGGACTACACTGTCGAGTTGGGAGGGAGTTTTGGGGAGCACTTGGTTATGGCGCTGCTTGAGGGCGGCCCACCTGCCTGCTGATAATTCAATCCTCTTGCTCCCAGTTTTCTCAAGGGCCCCTGGACCTTTTGGGGCACTTGAGAGTTAATGGATTGTGGGTGGGGACCTCCAGCAACTACCTGTGCTTGGCGCCCTTAGGAGCTAGCCATGGTGGGAGACAGTGTTCCCTCTAAGCTGAGTTAGTGTGAGCTAGCTCACAGTTTTCTAGCCTCCGGCTCACACATTTTTGTTTTAGCTCAGGAAGGAGGGCTACAGAACGAACTGCTTTATACAGTTGCCAAATCGCTCGCTCACAGTTTTAATGCCAGCAGCTCACAAAGTAGAATTTTTGCTCACAAGACTCCATAGCTTAGAGGGAACATTGGTGGGAGATACCTAGTGTCTCTTCTAGGTTAACATTCTTCTCTTGAAGACTAACAAAATATGTGGCAGGGTATGCTCTTTCGTGCATCACTGCTCACTTCTTCAGCTACTTTCTTCAGATTCTTCTTCCGTTACTTCAGATACGTCTGAAGAAGTGAGCGGTGACTCATGAAAGCTCATCTCCTGCCACATACTTGGTTAGTCTTTAAGGTGCTCCTGGACTCTTGCTCTTTTCTACTGCTACAGACAGACTAACATGGCTACCCATCTTGACTCAACAGTTTGGTGTAGTGGTTAAGTGCACGGACTCTTAATCTGGGAGAACCGGGTTTGATTCCCCACTCCTCCACTTGCAGCTGCTGGATGACCTTGGGCAAGCCATAGTTCTGTCAGAGCTTGAAAGGGCAGTTCTGGAAAGAGCTCTCTCAGCCCCACCTACCTCACAGGGTGTCTGTTGTGGGGAGGGGGAGGGAAAGGAGTTTGTAAGCCACTCTGAGTGAAGGGTGGGGTATAAATCCAATCTCCTCTTCTCTTGAATACTCAAAGTTGCCTTAAAGCGGGTCAGATCCTTGGTCTCTCCAAGTCTACTCTGACCAGCTATGGCTGTCCAAGGACTTGGGCGGAGGTCTTTCACATAACCTCCTACCCCATCCTTTTAACTGGAAATGCTGAGGATTGAACCTGGGATCGTCTGCATGCCAAGCAGATACTCTTCCACTGAGCCACACACCATCCCCTCCAAAGATCTGAGGATGTCATTCTTAGGCCATCATACGCCAAAAACCTTGCCGGATGAACCATCCGAACATTTTGGGGCTCCCTGACATGGAAGAGGTTCCCAAAACTTCTCTGGGCAGCTCCTTTGGTTGCTGAGCTGCTCTGATAATAAAGGGACTTTAAGAGGCACCCCTCGAAGAACTGTGACAACTTTGCTCTCCTACGTTGCCTTCTGCTGTGACGGTAGCCCCGGCCCACACCCCTTAGAGTCCCATCTGTGCTTATTTCCAATGACTCCAGTTCTGCTAAGCAGGGAGTGTGCAGATCAGAAAAGGGCAGCAGGACACAATCGGGTTGATCTCTGTCTTCCTCAAAGCTCCCAGAGAGGCAGCCACAAGGCCCTCTTGGTTTAGGAAAATGCTTTGTGGCAGTTGCCCCCCCCCGCCCCCTAGGACCATCTTGGGCATTTTTCCAAAGTGTGCTTATGGCTGGACTCCTCCTAATCCATGTTGGCATTTTGCAAAGCCTGTGTACGGGGGCAAGGGGGGAATATCCCAGATTAGGAATACAGAATACATCGTGGCCCTACAGCTGGAATCGAAGTTGGAACAAGGAAAAACTTGGGACAGGGAACTGCAACTGGGCTGGCCCTGGATTATATGAAGCACAGACAAGCTTGAACTGACGACAAGAAGGAGCTCATAAAGGGTTTGCCAAAAATGTTTTTGGGTTTTTTCTTTTTTTTAATGGAACTGCTCAGTCAATAAAGAGACATTACTCACTATCCCGATCTGGTTTTGTGTTTTTAAAGTCCAGAGGTGTGAGAGATCATGGTGTAATGAAACACAATTTTTTCCCTGTGCTCCTGCACCCTCAACCAGTTCTCGGGGGGCTCTGTGCTCCAAACATGAGGCTGCAGTGTCTTCCAGCAGGAGGGTAGCGCTGCAAGGATTACAGATGGTCTCGTTTTAAAGCAAGACGGCTTTCGTCTGTGCTCATCAGCAAACTCCCCTCTGCTAAAATTGAAAAAAAGACCAAGGAGCACAAAGAAAAAAAGTCTACCGTTTCAGGGACAGCAAACCACTTATCAGATCTTTGGAAGGTAAGCAGGGTCAGTTTGGATGGGAGACCACCAAGGGATTCCAGGGTTGCTATGCAGAGGCAGGCGATGGCCAAGCACCTCTGAGCGTCTTTTGCCCTGAAAACCCCACGAGTGGGTCGTGATAAGTCAGCCATGATTTGACGGCACTTTCCCACCACCGCATGAAAATACAAACTGTCCGCCTTCTCCGCTGGGGACACTGGCTCCCAGGCCACTGCCTGCCAGCTGCAAAAAGCCTTGGTTCCATAAGAGCTCAGTGGCTGTAGAGCCACAGACCAGCAAGGTACACTGGGCTCCCATTCACTTTGCCAGTCCTGCAGTCAACGTCTTCCTCCTTGTGAGAAGAAGCTTCTTTGTGGATGCTGCATATGGTCTGGGGGGGGGGGGGGGGAGGCTGTGCTCATGCCCAGAAAATCCCAGTGTTGGAGGATGAGAGCCCTGCCAGTGAAGAGGGTCCCAACAGACCCCATTTATATGGAGTACCACGTCACTCCCATTAGGACCGCAGCACAGAGGGTGGGTGAGTGCATTCGTATGTGTGCTTTGCACTGAACACAGAGTTCCTCACATTAAAAAAACCCCCAAGACAGCATGCCCTTGAGGAAAAGCAACACACTTAATTTTTAATGGCCAGAAGAACAAATCCTCATGCTTGTTATCAACAGCTCCCTTTGGGGAGCACTGAAGGCTGGTTGGGGGATCGACACACTTGCTGTTCTGCAGGAAAATACAAAGCAAATAGGATTTGGTGCACAAGAAGCAGGTCCATCGCCTGCGTCAACGGCATCTCAATTTCTACTGCCTCCATTTACTTAACAGTAAGCATGTCATCCAGGTCCCAGAAAAGGGAAAGAACTTGACTCGATGTATGGGTGGCATGTCATTCCGAATCTTGTTTATTTGAAAATTTCTACTCCACCTTAGAGAACTGGACAAATTCATGGCTCTATGGCCATAACTTAATGGCTAATGGGAAACACCATGTTGTGTGTGTGTGTGGAGGTTACCACAGAGGAAGGCCTGGGCGTTTGTGGGCATTCTGGGGAAATGCCACATTGGAATACGGAGAGCACTGTTCTGATGCCGCAGGGCTGCTCTCGTGTTCCTTCCTAAATTTCAAGGCAGTCAAAGATAAAACTGTAGAAATACAATTGGTCTTAGAAGCTAAAAATAATCCACGTGCCCAGCCAAAACAGCTCACACCACTTTGGTGTAGTGGTTAAGAGCAGCAGACTCTAATCTCCCACTCCTCCACATGCAGCCAGCTGGGTAACCTTCAGTCAGTCACAGTTCTCTCAGAGCTGTTCTCTCACCAGCAGTTCTCAGCCCCACCTACCTCACAGGGTGTCTGTTATGGGGAGAGAAAGGGATGGAGATTGTAAGTCACTCTGAAGGGCAGGGTATAAATCCCTGTATTCTTGTAGACATATTAGAGAAACGCTTGTGGAAAAGGACACCTTTACAAGCTCTAAAAACAAGCTAGGAACAAAGGTGTCTTTAGCGTTTTTGGTAGGCCACACCACTGAACTAGAGACACCAGCAAAATGGCATGTGCGTACCTCGCTGCCGAGTCAGTGGGCTGTTGAGCAGCCGCACCACTGAACTAGGGACACCAGCAAAATGGCATGTGCGTTCCTCGTTGTATCTGGCTGCCGAGTCAGTGGGCTGTTGAGCAGCCTTCAGTGGGCTCACAGATGGAAAATCGGTCCTTTGAGAATGTGGCTCCAAGGCTGTGAAGGGCCTTACAGGGGAATAACCAGGACCCTGAATTTCCTCTGGAAGCCAGTAATGCTGTTTCGAAAGAGGCTTAATACCACCCGATGCCAATGAACAAGCATGCGACTTTATAGACTACTGGGTGACTGGTAGCTAATGTGCCAACGAACCCCACTGAATGGCTCTGTGCTTGAAGCAGTATGTGGAATATAGATTCTCTCTGTTGGCCCATTCACAGATACTAATCATCAAAAGATGAACACAGAGGTGTGAAGCAGCCCTCTTTAACCCAGAAACTATCTCAAGCCTTAGGGCAGACTGTATGCCTCCTTTCCTGCAGTCTCTGGCTGCTAGCAGTGCCAAGCCTGACCTAAGCTTGATGCTCACGGGAGGGGGGGGGATTTATTTGTGTAATTTTGCTTGTGTCTAGCAACCTTGGCATACCAGTGAAACCCACCTAGGATGCAGATCACTGACATGCTAACATCATACAGGTAAGTCACTGAGGATGCAGTTCAGACCAGATGGTGGTTATGTGGCAAAGCCTCACGGGTATATTCTTCAGTCTCGCCGGCAGCATGTTTAGCTTGGAGCATGAACTGCAGCAGAAGCTCCTTGCCAACAGCATAGTGAAAGCACTCTCAGCGTGAAGTAGCTGTAAGCTATTGCTGAGGGAACCATTTCAATGTTGTTTTATACAAACACTTCTAAGCAATTTACAGGCATGTCGGCATCCAGGAATAGAGGGAGACGCACGTTCGCAAAGAGGGTTGACCCACCTCATCAATGAGGAGCCATTAGTGGGATGGACTTTGAGTTCACAATTACTGTCACCTTGGAGGCCAGGAAAAGAATGGGAAACAAAGAGGATCTAATATCTTAACAGGCACCTCCAGCAGTGCCTTCACAGCCAGGGAAGAAAAAAATAAACAGCTTTGCATAGCACAAAGCGACTACTTCTCATCCTTTTCAAAGATGCGAATGGTGTACACACTGGTTCTATTAGGGAGAGTGAAACTCAGAAATTCGCATTCACACAAGTTTTCTATAAAATGGAGCCTGCACATCATTTTTCGTTGGGATCAAGAGAAAAAAAAATCTGGCATGATTTACATGGCCCAGAAAATATAGCTCCAGACCAGGCTGGTGAACTGTGTTGGGTGTTTTAACAGCACTAAAAGACGTGTGACAGTTTAGCGTTCTCATGATAGGATTCCTTCCATGCTGTTCCACGATGGGTCTTCTCCCAGCTCTCCTGCCTCATCGACGCTGGCTCAGTCCTGTGAGATTCTTTATCTGTACAGTATGCAAAGACAATAGGTAGCACTTTGAACCATGAGGGGAAAAAATCACATGCCAGAAATGCAGTGTGGGACCCTGCCACTGCTCATGAGAACTCGAAACCACAAACTCTCCATGGTGGAGGTTGTCAGTTCTTTAGTTGCCTCCAGTCTGTATCCTTAGTAACTTTGAATGTTCCTGGCAGCGTATCGGGGATTTTTCAATGAGAAGAACGAGACAGTCAGGAAAGCTTCCCTGAAAGATCTTCCTTAAAACACACAGCACATGGTGTTTTTTGTTTTGTTTTACACCGTAGCCCTTTTCACATGGTATAGAGAATGACAAACATATATCCCACACATTATGTGCATGCATCTGTTTGTGAGGGAAAGCCAACATGTGTTCACTTTACAAATGGAACCAGAGACTCAGTGAGGGTTCAAAGCCACACATTCAGCAGTAACATGAAAATGACTCAGTGCGTTTCTAAAGAAAAATCAAGTGTACACTGTACACAGACTGTACGGGTGTTTACCATAGCTTGTGTAAAAAGGTAAAGGTAAAGGTTCCCTTGCTCGAAAGCCAGTCGAGTCCGACTCTAGGGTTGCGGGGCTCATCTCCGTTTCAAAGCCGAAGAGGCAGCGCTGTCCGAAGACGTTTCCGTGGTCTGTGGCCGGCATGACTAAACACCAAGGCGAACGGAACGCTGTTACCTTCCCACCGAAGTGGTACCTATTTATCTACTTGCAATTTCTTGCTTTCGAACTGCTAGGTTGGCAGGAGCTGGAACTAGAGACGGGAGCTCACTCCGTCATGCGGCACACTCGGGTCTCGAACTGCTGAACTACTGATCTTCCACAGCCTGCAGTTCAGTGTCTTAACCACTTGAGCCACCGCAGCTCCATTGTGTACATAGCTTGTGTACAGGGCTGAAATTCACATGGGATGTCAGATAGACCCCATAGAGAGGAACAATGTAAAGCACTCTGGGTCCCCTCTGGGGAGAAAGGTGGGATATAAATGAAGTAAATAAACAACAGATGTTTGGCATCAAAGAGGAGGAGTGGGGGGGGAGAAGGATTCCTATATGAGCTCCTGTATGGAAAATGATGAAATCCTGCCTCTAGCATTACTTACAGTCACAGCAGCACCCATGAGGCCCTGGACAAGCGCCGCTCCCGTTGCCTGCACCTAGGAAACAAGCACACATGCTCTAACGATTTTTTCATGCTTATGGATAAACCAAACAGGAATCATTGACACAGCCAGCATGTGCTACTGGGTCGGAAGGGACTGCAGAATTCAGAAAGGGCACTGCAGCGGCATCCAAGCACGCGGACTGAGTGGGATTTCGAGAGGCATGCACAGACAACAGCAACACAGCGTGCTCCGGACAAATGCAACGGGGCAGCTCTGGAGCTCACTGCGGTGAAATTAAACCTTTTCAGAGATCTCCAGGAAGGCTTTTCCTCAACAAATGTAATGAAGTCTTCCCGCTGCTGCCTTAGATGTGCCTTTATCGTACAACTGCATTTTATTCTTTTACATTTTGTAAACTTCCCCCAAGGGTAATTTTAATCAAATGGTGAGCTAAGTATCTTCTCAAATGTTTATTACTTTAGATGTGTGCAGCCTTGCATACGGCTAAGACGCGAGAAACCTGGTGAGAAGAGCATTCAGGTGCTTGAAATGTTAGATGCCAAAAATGTTTGGGGTACCCATAAAAATAACACCGAGTACGAGATAGTCCAACTAATGGCACAGTTACTGCATGAGTGGTTAAATGAACTTACTTCTGAGAATCAAAAGGAACAAAATTGGTATGTGAGCATGGCCAGAGTAACAGCTCACACGAACAGTGCAAGAGCGCATTTCTTTATGAATTGGGAGTGACTATCTACCTGCTTAGCTGTGTGACCCATGTTCATGGCATCGGCTACTCGGTTTTCTAGGAAAGCCCAGGTGTTCTCAAAGTCAGGGGAGGTGTCCTGAAGCATCACCAGCTCTGTAGTGTTGTAGATGCCAGCCAGTACAGCCCGGCGAGTATACCAATTGAACTGTAGAGGCAGGAATCAAGAGACCAATGTTATGCCAGCACCAGTGAGAAATTTAAGATTTCACCAGCGAACCACAAGCTACACGTATGTGAGATATTCCCCTTGTTAGCAACAGGCCCGGCATTTTGTACATTCTGCGGTACTTACCAAAAAAATCCCCAAATTTCTGTGCTAACATAGCACAAATTTCAAAGCAAAAAATTATGAACTCTGCAGTCTGTAAGAACATATGCAAAGTAAGCAAGTCTGTGCTAAAAATCCCCAAATTTCTGTGCTAACATAGCACAAATTTCAAAGCAAAAAATTATGAACTCTGCAGTCTGTAAGAACATATGCAAAGTAAGCAAGTCTGTGCTTGATATGCTCACTTCCATATATATATATGAATATATGCTCACTTTCATATATATATATATATATATATAC
>NW_015164749.1:120717-132085 GCF_001447785.1 Gekko japonicus
ATTCCGGAGCATGTGGAATGTTCTAGAGAAGTGCCACTACCATTCAGCTTTTATTTATAAGGGAGATATATATAATAAAATAATTCTACTTTTGTTATTAATAAAGAAGAGAGCACTATGCAAGCATGAAAACCTCATTCCCTGAGCAGTACAGCCAATGCTCTTGAAATTTAAAAAAAGACATCTGGGGGGGAAGGGGAGCCTGTTTTTTCCCACTACTGTGAAAGTCTATTTACCTAAGCTGCATAGCTTAAAAACACCCCCAAAACCTGGGTGAGTGGGGGTGGGGACTCTGGGAGCCACCCTTGACTCTTTGGGGTTTTTTGCCAGTCAGTTGACAACTTTAACACTGATCAAAAACAATACAACTCATCCTATTCTGGCATTCAGATTTCACTTGATGTTATCCACTTACTTTCAGGCTCATCTGAACAAACTGAAGGGCTAGATTCCAGAATGTAGTATACATAGCACAATAAATAACACATCCAGTAACTGAAATGACAGATGCAATGAAGAGCAGCCCAATAACACAAAAAAATGACCATAAATCAGAATGAGCTATGCAGTAGTTAGGGGACCTCTGTTAGAACAGTTCTTAAATCGGCAAAAGCTAGAAAAGTTACATTATCAGCAGTCATTACTGTTGTGAACCACCTCTGCTCTTATCTTTGTATCTATGTGGTTGGGACAGAGGAAGAAAAACTGCAAACAGGAAGGCCAAACGGCCATGAAATGCTAAAGGTACAGTCTGACATTCTGAGCCCATGCTCACATCGCCTACAAGTGTCATGGACATGGTCTTTCAGACCTGCTATTTGCTGTGGATAACACTTGAAGACCCTGAATAAGTGTGTTCACCACAAAAAATATATGCCCAATAAATCTGCCAAGTGCCATGGGACTCTGTCCTACTTGCTGCCACTCTAGAAATAATTTGCAGTCTACATCTTACTTTGGAACAGACTCTTGGCCCCTCTGAAAGTTACCTCAATATCTACACTGTATCCAGTGTTCATATATTAAATGTGGCAATGGAGTTGCAACCCCAAACAAGACACCATCCAGTGTTTCTATGAATAAACAACACGGTTCTTAGGACAGTGCTGGGATGGGAACCCTCTCACCTTGAAAATGCAGATGTGCACAAAGGCTTCTGATTAAAACAAAACTGCTGCTTATCTCATGGCTTCAGTGTATCAACCGAAATTGCAGAGGGAAACTCAGAAGTATTTTTGGCTGCAGCTGATAACGGCATCAGGCGAGCGCACCCCACCAGTGCTCCCAGATGCTGTGCATCATTGCACTATAGCACTCTGTGGTTTCCAGTGGTATTCGAGGGAACCCTCTGACAACAAGGCATACTTATATCAGATACAAGAGATTCTTTAGTTAATCTAAATTCTTTGTAAGCCTGTCCTTTGGGTTTTGATAAATCTAACCCTGGACCTCTGGATCAGTGAGGAAGTGGTCTTCTGTCTATTGGAAGTACGTCATCTTAATGAGAACTCATTACTAAAACTCCACCCCCTGCATAACAGAGCCGATTACTAATCACCTTTTCATTCCATTGCCCAGAGCTGCAAGACCCTCAAAGGCGTGCACACACCTTTCTGCAAATCTTGCCGGCATTTCACAACCCACCCACCCCCATCTCTCAAGTCAGTGCTGTTCTGTGTGGCAAATGGGATCAGTTATAGTTGATTCACAGATGTATTTATTGATGTGATGTACACTGCCCTGCGTTCTATATGGGGGAGGGCGGTCTAAAATTTGAATAAATAAATACAATTTTTAAAAAACCCTTCTCAAATATCTATGTAGAAAGGCATGAAAGCTAAGAGGAGGGCCTGTGGCTTGGTGGAAGAGCTTCAGCTTTGCATGCAGAAGGTCCAGTCAGGTTCCATCATCTGCACCTCCGGCAAAAAACACAATCACTTAGTAAAGGTAAAGGTACCCTTGCTCGAAAGCCAGTCGAATCCGACTCTAGGGTTGCGGTGCTCATCTCCGTTTCAAAGCCGAAGAGCCAGTGCTGTCCGAAGACGTTTCCGTGGTCATGTGGCCGGCATGACTAAACACCAAGGCGCACGGAACGCTGTTACCTTCCCACCAAAGTGGTACCTATTTATCTCCTTGCAATTTCTTGCTTTCGAACTGCTAGGTTGGCAGGAGCTGGGGCCAGAGATGGGAGCTCACTCCATCATGCGGCACCCGGGTCTCAAACTGCTGAACTACTGACCTTCCACAGCCTGCAGTTCAGCGTCTTAACCACTTGTGCCACCTGAGACCCTAGAGAGCTGCTGCCCATCAGAGTGGACAAGACCAATGGTCTGAGTCCATATAAGGCAGCTTCATGTGAGCAACACACATGCATTCCCCCCCCACACACACATACAGTCTCCAGGACAGCAGAAAACAAAGTAAACTAGGAATCTATGGCTGATTCTTAAAAGCACATCCACCATTTGCAGACTTTAAGAACTTTTGTTTCCTGGTGCGAGATCACCCTCTTTTATTTGGTTTCCTGGTTTATTTCTTTAATTTTCCTGTGCACGGCTTTCTTTCTTTCCTTCCTCGGCAGCGGCTGCTATTTTATTTTTGCGCAAGTTTATTAAAGCCATCCATTAGAAAACAAAAGCTCTTCCTACCCCTGCTCGTGTTTATAATGGATGGAGTAATTCATTAATGGCTTTAATTAAGATATAATTTACTTTGGTTTTGTATATTGTGTCAAAAAGATGACGGCTCTTATAAGTCCTGGGTATTTTTAGGCAGCTGTTTAAGAATGGCTTTCGAATGGCTCTTTTTATTTTCTGTGAGCCCGGCTGGGGCAAGAAAAGCCCAAGCGGCAAAGCTGACGTTTGAGATGGAGAATGCCCAAGTCGTCTTTGCGTCACTTAAAATGTAAAAAAACCCCATCCCTGCAACTTCTCTAAAAAGAAAACGACTTTATAATTAAAAGGCCTAATGCAGCTAGCTTTAAATATATCTCCTTCTAAGAGCTCCGTTTCATTTGGATGGTTTTTATTTTGTAAAGGTGCGTTCAGAAAGAAAGGCAACACGTCAGTAGCTCAGCATTATCAAATGTGGTCGCTGTGCTGGCTTCTGATGCGGCCTCTGGCTCAGAGGTTGGCATTGTGAAAAGCTCGCCTTTCCTTACAAAAACAACTCAGTCTTCTAGTCCTCATGGGACCGGCGCAGGCAGAGACAACAAACCCTACTGGGGGGAGCAAGGGACATGCAAGGAGAGGTGGTCCTTCAGGCGCGTGGCCCCTTTGTAGGGCTGCCATTCTCCACGGGGAGCCTGAAGTTCTCCTGGAATTACAATGGATCTCCAGACTACAGATCCCTTGCAAGAAACAGCTGCTTCAGAAGGCAGACTATGGAATACCATGGAATCTAGGAAGACAGGAGTTCTAGAGGGATATCACAGAACAGCTGAACCCCCCCAAAATTTGTGTTATGAAGGGCTTTTAAAAGCTTGAAGGCTAACATGGTGTAGTGGTTAGAGTGTTGCAACAGGATCTGGGAGACCCTGCCATGGAGGCTTGCTGGGGGACCCTGAGCCAGTCACACACTCTCAGCCTCACCTACCTCACAGACTTGCTGGTAAGGTAAAATGGAAGAAGAACAGTTGGTTTTTATACCCCGCTCTTCATGACCCAAAGGAGTCTCAGAGCAGTTTACAATCACATTCCCTTTCTCTCCTCACAACAGGCGCCTTGTGAGGCAGGTGGGGCTGAGAGAACTCTTGAGAGAACTGTGACTGGCCCAAGGCCACCCAGCAGGCTTCATGTGGAGGCAGAGTGGGGAATCAAGCCCGGTTCTCCAGATTAGAGACCCCTGCCCTTTAACCACCACACCAAACTGGCTCTCACAAAATGGAGGCGAGGGGAATGTTGTAAGCTGCTTTGGGTCCCTGCTGGGGAGACGAGTGTGGTGTAAGCGAAGTAAAAACAGATAAACAAAAATAGTGCAATATCAACTTTCTATCATGTTCCAAGTAAATGTTGGGGGAAGCGAAAGCCAGTGGCTCAGCAGCATACTTTGCTCAATCATCTCCTCAGAAGGCTTCTGTGCTTTCTGTTTTTCCCTGTTGCTATCCAGAATTCTTTTAAAAACGGCATCTGTGCGATGCTGGAACTTACATCAGTGGACTGGTCTCCTGCGTAGTGCCACATGTCATCCACCATGCTCATGAGGAGGTTCAGGCTGGCTGGGATATTGTGCGGCAACAACAACACGCTGATTGCCTGGGGAGAACCAACAGCCACAGAAGTTAATGAGGCAAGAAGAGACTTCCATTTTTAGAAAAACCTCTGACGCCTGGTGCTATGAGACAACATCAGAAGGGAGGACTTGGCTTCTGTGCCCTGCTTGTTTGGAACTCCAGAGCAACTGGCTAGTCACTGTGTGAAACAGGGCATTGGACTAGGTGAACCACTGGTCCGATCCAGGAGGCCTCTTCTTATGTTCCTAAGAGACACTCTGAGCCCCTGATCCTATTTATTCAGGTGGTTTCCGTGCTGCCTTTCCACACAGCCTGCTTGAGGTGGCTTAGGAAGCAAACATAATTCGGAACATGAACACTGTAGAAGCTGTTAACAATTAATACGCCGTTAAAACCCCAGCATTTTAAAATCGGGCATGAGCAGAAAAAACAGCCTGTCGCACTCTTAAAAGGAGTCTCGTAACATACTTCCCAGGCTAGAAGCAAACTGTAAAAATCAGTGAAAAAGAACGACCCCTTAATTAAAAGAAATGTTTTAGCCTTTTGCCTGGAAGGCAGTAGGGCAGACACCAAGCAAGCCTCAAGGGAAAGGGCATTTCACAGGCAAAGGGCCACCACTGAAAAAGCCCTGTCTCTGGTCATCACTCTCTCTCTCTGAACATCGAGCATATCCAGCTTTTATTGTTTTCTGTTCTTTAACTGCACCATAAATGCCTCCCCAACATGGATTCCTTGTGGTTTCCACCCTCATCAGTACTATTCCAACCCCAGTGCTTCCTACTGACTTCACTTGCATCCTGTCTGGAAGATGACTTTTGAGTCAGAAGACGTCTTTGCTCCTCTGCCGAAAGAATTCTCATATGAAGTTCTCCAAGTACACCGTCTATATGCCAGGTGCCCGACATGCAGCAGCAGAGCACATTAAGGGTTTCATGGTACCACAAGCCGGCTGTATTGCATTCAAACTGCAGCTACTGGTTTGTGTTCTTTGGTTTGCCAGCCCTGATCTGGATGGCCCAGCCTAGACCAATCTCGTCAGACCTCAGAAGCTAAGCATGGTCAGTCCCGGTTAGTATTTGGGAGGCCACCAAGAAGTCCAGGGCTGCTATGCAGAGGAAGGCAGTGGCAAAACACCTCTGAACGTCTCTTGTCTTGAAAACTCTACGGGGTTGCTGTAGGTCAGCTGTGACTTTTCACCACCAGAGTCCACTGAGACTCAAGGCAGATTACACTATGCAAGTCAATAAAAACAACAGGACTAGGGATACACTAATATGAACAAAAGCATTAGTATTAGATGAGGTTATAGATGAGAAGAAACCAAAACGAATAACAGGCATACAGCACCCTTATTGTTAGCCTGCTTCCGAATAAAAGGCGCAGATGGGGGGGGGGGGACTCACTGGTATCAAGTGTCCTCAAAGCTAGTCCACAGAAGCTTAAAAATAAAAGAAACTGCCTTTGAAAGGTCTTTGCAGTGAACACATGCATGTGTCAGACCCCTGAAGGGATGCGTTTAATTGTATCATAGTATTAGAACTTGGAACCAAGCATCCTTGGCATTCTGCAGCATTCATCACTAAGATGTAGTAATTCACATTCCAAGACTTGGATAGGACAATATTGGGAGGGCCCATCTTCCAAACAGAAGGGGGTGCTGAAAGACCATGTTTACAGTTAACTCATAGCCCATGCACAGTAGTCAGTGGTGTCTTGTTTCTACTCCATGCAGCCTCTGGAGTATAACTCTATACCAGCTTTTGATAAAGTCATGAAAGCAAACACAGCTCTATGACAAAAAGCATATTAATCTCCGTCTTGTACCTGGGGCCATTTCTCAATATACCTCTGGAGTATAACTCTATACCAGCTTTGATAAAGTCATGAATGACAAAAAGCATATTAATCTCAGTCTTGTACCTGGGGCCATTTCTCAATATATGGAATCAGCATCCTTAGTCTGGCTTCCACAGCATCCTTTAAAAACTGGTCTGTCTTCTTCTTCCTTTAAGAAAGGGGGGGAAGGAACGCTTATTGTAGTTTGGCTGTGATCCTTACTCTTCAACCAAGTTCATTAGCTAAGAAGCACCAGGAAAGCCACCGCCACAAAGATCCCAATGAGGACCAAATTCAAAGGAGCATTTTTTGAATATCCACTATTTCTGCCTTCGGTATTGGTACAGCTTTTAACACAGGGCCCGGCAACCCTTTCTAATTAAACAGCCAAACTAACCCAACATTCAGAGCAAGAGCTCAACAAGGAGCCAGTATAAGAAAGCCTATCTGCATAACTGAAACTGCACAACCTTACTGATAATTGATATATTTGAGCAACAATCCATACAGTTTCTACAGCCTAAGCATTGGGTCTTGCAAGTGTTTTATTTTATTATTAGCAGTGGTAGGCATGAGATCTCACCATATACACGGGAGCATCCTGAGTGTTTGCTTCAGTGCACTGGCATAAATCTGCGCATGGTTCACACGGATTCCTGGCAATTCTTCCCCTTTAGATTTTCCATTTCTCTGAAGCATCTCTGAGAAACCATTTAGTCCCATAAAAGTCTTTGCCTGCCAGTCCCTTCACAGTCTCATCCCGGCATCCCACCTGTCCCCTCCAACATACCTTAACAGATTTCATGTCCCTTTCCCAAGAGCCCTAAGGTTGCTGGAGTCTGCTGGGACACATGACCTCCCCGCGGCTGCGCAGCACTTACTCTGCCTGACCCAGCTGCACCAGCTTGTGCTGCTCCTCCAGAAGTTCAGATAGCTGGGAATTGCAATGGGACACAAAGTGCAGGACCAGTTCACTGCCATCGTTCTGAAAGAGCCCTGCTGCAGCAACAGAGAGACCCAGTGACTAAAAAAAGGAAAGGAGACAGGTTGAGTTCTCTCTTGATAACTTTTCTGAATAAAGCGTGCCCTTTTAATCTAGCAATTCAAACGAAACTCTCATTCAGACACTCATTCTGTCCTGTAATGTTCTGACTTACTGGTCTTCCCAACTCCCAATGTAAATCCTTTGTCTTTGTTCTTATCACTTCATTTCATTTCTCATTCTTAGCACTCTACTCATGGTCTGCCTCCCCCACCCCCCCGTTTTTCTCTATTGTTTCATATTAAGCACAAACTCCATTGTTTAACCTTTAACAGGGTTAGGGCTCTGGGGTAAGTGATGCTCTGTCTTCTTGGTGCTTGGGGGGGGGTCAACAGTGGGAGGGCTTCTAATGTCCTGGCCCCACTGCTGGACCTCCTGATGGCACTGGTATTTCTGGCCACTGTGTGACACAGAGTGTTGGACGGGATGGGCCTTTGGCCTGATCCAACATTGGCGTCTCTTATGTTCTTATGTTCTTAGGACATGCCCTAACAATCCTTTCCTGGGAGCAGGGCTCTAGTCGGGGGGGAGCTCTCAGGTACGGAGCTCCGGAAGAGAACCTCTAGGGGGCGGGGCGGTCACGTGGTGAAGCCCCGCCCCCTTCTTTACCCCGCCCTCTGCTTCGATCCTCATTCCGTTTGGGTAAGTAGCCGGGCCTTCTGACACACTTCCGGTGATGTCAGGGGGTGTGGCCTTCTGTCACTTCCGGTGATGTCAGGGGGCGTGGCATATGCAAATAAGTTATGCTAATGAGTTATGCTAATGAGCTCCGGCAGCTCTTTTTCTACAACAAGACCCCTGCCTGGGAGTAAACCTCACCGAATAGCTATCAGTAGGATTCTGAGTAGACCTGCTTAGGATTGCACTGCAAGTTACTTCATGGTGTTGTTCCTTCCTATCTAGCTGTATTGTTTGCTTTTCCCCTGTTCTCCTTCTCAGAACCTCCATTGGTCAAACCTTCATTTTCTTACTCTGCAACTAACATATTGTGCATTCTCTCAGACCAAGTCCAAAGTTTCTCTCTTTTCTCTCTTCTTTGGTCAGTATTTTTTCACACTGTAATCCTATGGGCAGAGACCTATTCATTTTATCTACTTATTATTTATTACTTTGGATGTGTAAATGGCCCAATCCCTGGACACACAAGGCTCTGGGCGATGTACACCAGTAAAAACAACGTTAGAATTAATAGAATCTGTAAGTCAATTACATAATCTCAGATGGCGTCAATAATTTTCTTCGTGCCGACTCCAGACTGTTTGATGGTACTATGAAAACCTAGGTCAGGGGTTCCCAGCCTTTTTAAGGCTGTGGGCACATTTTGAATTCTGACACAAGGCGATGAGCACCTGGGATGCCAAAGTGCGGGAGATAAGAAGGGTAAATTTTAAAAATACACTGAGAAAGGAGAGGGGGGGGGAGAGAGAGAATGAAACCAGCACTGTAGTGGCAGTTGTTGCTGAAATGTTGTTTTAATCTTTACAGCCAACCAGATCTCAAATTGGCAATCAGACAACCTATTGGACAGGAGCCAATCTGGGCCCACCCACTTTCTGAAAATACTTCACAGGCATCAGGAAAGGTGTTGGTAGGCCCCAGGGCACCCCTGGGCACCATGTTGGGGATCCCCGATCTAAGCAGTTCTGCACTGCACACGAGGGAGGATGCTGAAGTGAAATCCATTCAGTTTTGGGCACTGCACTGAAAGCCTGCATCCGAAGGCCACAGGTTAGCAAAGGCTCTCCAGGTTACAGAAATGGGAAAAACTGTCAGCTACGCTGGTCCAAAAGAAAAATCCAAAAACCCAGAACACAAGCCACATCATACCTTCTGTTAGGACCCGCCAAATGACAGGCATTCATCTCCTAAGCTAATACAATGACCGTGACCACCAAGGGACGTCAAGAGAAGGCAACACGAAGTAAAATGATGTAATTTGGATTTATTTAACTTACACCTCCTAAATTTACCTCCAAAATTAATGCAACTACTGCCAAGTGTTTTCTTAGCTCTCTCCTGAAACAAGATGTTCGTTCTCACCAGGATGTCTTTTCTGGGGGAACGCACCGAAACGGAGTTCCAGAACCTCTTCGGCAAAATTCTTTTTAAAAAGTTTAAAAATTCATGAGCTTCCAGTATATAGATTGAAAACTTCATTTCCCTCTTGAGAGTTCCAGCACCTCTTTTTCAAAACAAAAAACACACAACCCAAAAAACCCCTGGTTCTCACTAGGAAGAATTTGCTGTTATTGTGTTTTCTGCGGAATGTATTTTTTTCAGCTTTTGCTGATTAAAAAAAACGGGGGGTCATGGGATGCCAGCCTCAGCTCTGCATCTGCCATCTAAGCACAATGCTGACTACACGCATACATACACATAAGAAGCTGCCCTATACTGAATCTGACCATCAGTCCATTGAATTCAGTATGGTCCATTAAGACTGCCAGCCGCTCTACAGGGTCTCAGGCAGAGGACTTTCCCATTACTTACTACCTGATTGTTTTAATTGGGGATGCCAGGGATTGAAACTGGGACCTTCTGCAAAAAAGGAAACAAACGCTCTACCACTGAGCCACAGCCCACTTCCTGGACTAGACCCGTACTTTACATCATGTCCTAGCTTTCTTCTTTTCCTTTTTTTGGTAACATCCGATTGAAGAAGACTTCTGGAGAACTCAAAAGCTAGCACACTGTTACATGTTAATGGCCAGGCCCTAAAAAAAAGGAGTATTATGTGAGTTGTGTTCTGGGGTTTTGGATTCTTCCAAATTACAGTTAAGTGCAAACTGCGGCCCAAATCAAGCAAAGTTACAGGGAAAGGTTTTAGCACGTGGAAAGATTTACTTCCGGGATCAACACATTTTAAAACCATCAGCATCATGTGACCTTGGAAATTGTTGTTCTACAAGAGTGTGGGTGGGGCTAAAGTTTTTCACCTAGAATTCATACGTCACCATAATAGAATACCACCAAATCAGTTCTCTTGGGAGCCCCTGTGCTCCCTTGGGGAATCAGCCTTCTCGGCGTGTACCTTGGCACCCTCAGCAATGGCATCCACTGTCCAGCCATGAGTTGGCACGAACTCGAGAGATGCTGTCAGGATCCGAAGCTGCAGCTGTTCCTCACTCTCATAGCCTTCCGATTCTTCACCACCCTGATCAGTGTAACTAGGAGGGGGGAAAGAAACCTTCATCACATTTTCATCCTGCCCTTCACCCAAAGAACTCAGAGAAGAGTTTACAGCCCCCCTCTCCACCATTTTATTATCATAAAATGTCGTATAAGGTAGGTCAGGCTCAAAGAGTGAAAGATGGCTAGGATTCTGAACTCGGGTCTCCATTCTCCTGTCCGACACTCTAATCATTACACCACAACAGCTCTCAAAAAAAAAAAAAAACCCAAAAGTTTGGCTGCAAGGAAGTTACACCTTGAATACTCTCAAACATCCAAAAAACCTTTGCATTGCTGGTTACCCTGACCCCCTTTTCCAGAACCATCATTTCTAGTACAAAAATAGTTATTTATTTAATTGTTGGGGAGATTTTTATTTTACCTCTCCAGAATCCTTGTTGAGGTGGGTTATTTTTCAAAATCAATATTAAAAAACCCAAACAAGCTAAGGGACACAAAATTAGCAGAAATCAAATCATAAAACAAACCTCAGGTCAGAATAAGATTTCCCACAGTTCCCTCCTATTCACATGCTTGGCAAATGACAACTTTGGGGGAGGGCGTTTGAGTCTATTAGGAAAATGCCCCTGCCCCCAAGGAACACCCCTTACTCCCACAGCTGCTTTTTAAATATTAAAGAAAAACATCAGGAGATCTATTTTGCCACTGTGGTGTGGTGACCAGAATGCTGGTCCATGACCGGAGAGACCCAGGTTCGAACCCCCACTCTACCATGGGAGCTCACCAGGTAAACTTGGGTCAGTCTTTCTCTCAGCCTAACCTAGCTTTTGATAAAGTTCCTCATCAAAGGCTCCTAAGTAAGCTCAAAAATCAAAAAACTTGCTAATTAATAGAAAACAGAAAATTAATAGAAAACAGAGAGTGAGTATAAATGGGCAATTTTCTCAGTGGAGGGTGGTAAGCAGTGGGGTACCGCAGGGATCAGTACTTGGTCCACTGCTTTTTAACTTGTTCATCAATGATTTGGAGTTGGGAGTAAGCAGTTAAGTGGCTAAATTTGCGGATGATACGAAGTTGTTCAGGGTGGTGAAAACCAGTGAGGATTGTGAGGCACTCCAAAGGGATCT
>NW_015164749.1:132831-178983 GCF_001447785.1 Gekko japonicus
TTGAGGACCAAAACAATGAACTGGATATAATATGGTTGTCCTCAAATGACAAATTAGTCCAGAAACTGTATAACTTTCTATTAAAGGATTTCCTACAAGATGAAAATGTCAAAACTGTAATGATCACTTGGATAAAAGATATAGGGGAAATTGATGAAGAGCAGTGGTTGAGCATGTGGAAATCAGTTAAATATATGAGAGCGGTAGCATACAAAGAGAATGTTTATAAAATGTTTCACAGATGGCACTGGGCACCCGATAAACTGGCCAAATGCTACAAGGGATACTCAAACAAATGCTGGAAATGTAAATCTTCTAAAGGAACCTTCTATCACATGTGGTGGGAGTGCAACAAAACACAAAAATTTTGGAAACTAGTAAGGGAGGTGCTCCAAGAAAGTCTGGGTAAAAATGTGGCCCTAAAGCCAGAAATATATCTGTTAAATATGATCCCGAAAGGATATGATAAGCAGGATGCATTTATTATTAGTTATGTTATAACTGCAGCTAGACTGTTAATAGCCCGACAATGGAAACTAGATAATTTACCCACAAGGGAAGACCTCTTAAATAAAATATTAGAATTAGCCAGAATGGATGATTTAAGTCTAAAGATACAAAACAAAAATGAGACGGTACACAAAAAAAGATGGGACAGAATATATAAATGGATAGAAGACCAGATAGAACTGTAATATAAAAGTTATATTTAGAATATGTAATAGAATTAGAAACACAAGACCAACAACTAGTAATGTAAACAATTAAAGGAAATTGACTCTGACTTGTAATGTAACGCAAATGGATGTAAAGTAACTGTATACCACTTTCTTTTTATATATAAAACAATAAAACTTTAAACTACAACAGTGGGAGGGCTTCTAATGTCCTGGCCCCACTGGTGGATTTCCTGATGGCACTGGTATTTCTGGCCACTGTGTGTCACACAGAGTGTTGGACTGGATGAGCCTTTGGCCTGATCCACCATTGGCGTCTCTTATGTTACCTCACAAGCTTGTTGCGAGAATAAAAACAGAAGGCAGGGAAAATGACACTGTCAGCTGTCTTGGGGAGAAAAACAAGGTATAAGCATCTCAATACATGAATAAATGTACCGCTCTCCCCATGCAACATGATGTATAACACTCTGCTTGTGGGTGTCTTATGTTACCTCACAAGCTTGTTGCGAGAATAAAAACAGAAGGCAGGGAAAATGACACTGTCAGCTGTCTTGGGGAGAAAAACAAGGTATAAGCATCTCAATACATGAATAAATGTACCGCTCTCCCCATGCAACATGATGTATAACACTCTGCTTGTGTGTGGGCAGTGGAAGAATTGGCAGTTAGGTGCCATCCAGGTTGCTCTGCAGTTACAGCTTGGGAGGGAGGGAGGGAATAAACCAAGCAGACACTGGTGTCAAAAGGACTTGCTGAGCAACAGAACCCCCTGCTTGAGCTTCAAGGGATTATACTGGAACGGGCCTTCGGTTTGGGAAGAGAGAGACCTCTTAGAGCGACACGGGTTACCTGGGGCGTGAATACGGAGGCTCTTGATCATGCTGTTCTCCCCCTGGCTGAGAGTCTGAAGGCTGCTGGGCGGAATACTGCGGGGGCTGCTGTTTTGGCTCATCCAAAACTCTCCTCCACACAGTGGCAGCGTGGAGGGCACGCTGGGCTGGGTACAGCTGGCGTCTGATGACTGAAACAGAGACCAGTTCAGTGAGACAAATTATTACGTGTGGCACTGTGTAGTTATTGGCTGCATTCCCTGTGGGACTCCTTGATCGTTAGGATTGCTTTCTTGTATACTGAACCAGTTTGTGCGCAGGGCCTTGGCGAGCCAAAGCACATAAAACATGAGACTTTGAGGGTGAAAGAAAATGGGATTGCTCCATGACACTTTGCAACTCTCTATTTATTTTTATACTTCTACCAAGCCCCTTGCCTGGGTCACAGAGCTCAGGGTGGCTCTCAACATCAATATAGATGAAAACATACTTACAAAAATAATTACATTACAATCTATAAAATAGCATCATAGTGTAGGCATCAGAATAAAAACATAGCCATCTGGTACCCAACAACCAGCACCCCAGACCGTTGTCAGAAAAACAGGCGGCACTACTAAATGGTAGGAGATGGGCCTCGACCGACCTCAGCTTCAAGCAGGTCAGCGCACATCCAAACTCAGGACCAAGACTTTATCCGCTGGACTATACCATTTTCTGTGGTGGTTCCTTCACCCTTGCAAGTCTGCAAGCAATGACCCTGCATTTGTGAGGACCTAAGCACATATTGAGCTGCAGTGGCTCAAGTGGTTAAGATGCTGAACTGCAGGCTGTGGAAGGTCAGTAGTTCAGCAGTTCGAGACCCTAGTTGCCACATGATGGAGTGAGCACCCGTCTCTAGTTCCAGCTCCTGCCAACCTATCAGTTCGAAAGGAAGAAATTGCAAGTAGATAAATAGGTACCACTTCGGTGGGAAGGTAACAGCGTTCCGTGCGCCTTGGTGTTTAGTCATGCCGCCCACATGACCACGGAAACGTCTTCGGACAGCGCTGGCTCTTCGGCTTTGAAACGGAGATGAGCACCGCAACCCTAGAGTCGGACTCGACTGGCTTTCGAGCAAGGGAACCTTTACCTTTAAAGCACATACTATGCTGCTTATAATGAGTCTGCCTGGTACCAATAAGCAGATGTGCTGAGAGGTTCCAGTCAAAACTTAAGATCCTCTAGTCGGAGGGGCCTGATTCAGATTGGGACTGTGGTGTGTGGGGAGATGATGCATAAGCATCAGCCTCACTCCCATGCCCTAGACCTGAAACCACTCCAGGGAACTGCTATTTGCACTACTGGGGGAAACTTGGTGCACACTTATATTTAGACCGTTTTTATGCTGCCTCTCCAGAAACCTGCCTGAGGCAGCTTACAAAACATTGGAGGATATTAATTTAAATCCAGCATTAAAAACTGAGCATACAGCCCATCCATACATGCATGTTTCCCCAAGGGAAAACAGCAGATCCCTGAGGCCATTTTAGGAGAGGAAAGTGGTTGTGGTGGGGGGCTTGAGCCCCCTCAGATCATGCAGTATGTGAACTGATCCCCTCATGTCTGAGGATCTAAGCTTCAACCGGAAGCTGACAACATACACCTTCTGGAAAGGACTGGGAGCAGACACTAGGCAGATCCATAAATAGTACTAGGCCCTGAAACACCCTTTATAAGATTTCAGTACAGCAGGTGGGCTCTACAACCCCTGCTTGTTGGATGTTAGATTTTGGAGCTTGTGTAGACTCATTAGGTGACTTTGGACCAGTCACCTCAACCTAACTCAGGGGGCTCCTGGGGTGATAAAATGGCAAAGGGACAACCATATATGGCAACCCTGAGTTCCTTGGAAGAAGGGTGGGAGAAAAATGTTCGAGATGGATACAGTTCCTTGGAAGAAGGGTGGGATAAAAATGCTTGTTCACACAAGCACACATGTACACCCAGCCCTGAATCCATCCTCTAATTTGACAAATAATCATTAAGTATTATGTGATCATGAACTTTGTAAAATACATATATGTTATACTGTAACTATAAATACTGTCTACATTGTATGTCACCTGGTTCTTGTGACATTTGACTGACCTGGTGCAATACTTAAGTCTCTCTCTCTCCTTTTGCTACCAGGTCACAGCTGACTTATGGCAAGCCCATGAGCATGGGGTTTTCAAGGCAAGAGACATTCTGAGGTGGTTTGCCACTGCCTGCCTCTCCATCACACCCCTATGCTTCCTTGGTGGTCTCCCATCCAAGTACCAACCGGGGCTGACCCTGCTTAACTCCTGAGATGGGGCTGTCCTGGTGAGGGCACTTAGTCTCATACTGTATTGTAATACACTGTGTTGCAAAGAGATGTAATCATCTTTTGTCGACCTAGACGAAAAAAATGTTATGAATAGTTTAAAATCTTTGGAGCCACAGAAATACCAGCAGGGGTAGAGGGTACGCCCTCCCAACTAAAAAAAACAAGTACCACCACCACCACCACCCATCAGCAGCATAAACTTAATATGCCAATTTATGCAAATAAGTCCCTGCTGATTCCTTTCAACGAGGGGAGAAAAGGAAACCCAAGAGTCCTCCCAACAACTACCGCTGCTTGCTCACACTTATTGGGCTAGTCTATGCAAATGAACCATTACTCATCGCCTAGCGCCTCTTGCCCTTCACCTCACCTTTCCACCTTAATTTCCCGCAGCCGGAGCTTTCCCTATTCTACGGTTCATTTCTCAGCATCGGAGCAAGGGCGGGCGGTCTCCTCCCGGCCCCCTTTCCCGTCTCCTTCCCCCCACCGGAGAGCCTCACCCGCCTGGCAGCGCAGCAGCCCCCAACCCGCTCTCCTCAGGCTCGCCGCAGCCGCCATCTTTAGAGTGGGCAAAGAGACCGTGGGAAACACCTCAGTGGACGTTGGCGGCGGCTGCCGCCATGTTTGAAGCGGGTTGGCGTTTCCACTACACCCTCCCCCGCCGTTGACGAAGTCGCCATCTTAGGAGCGGGCCGGAAGCTACACGCAGTGTCGAGTCTCCATTTTTACATCGGGCAAAGTGGGACGGAAGAGGCCGGGCCCAGGCCGCTGGGCGGGAACAGAGAGGCGGAAAAGGCCCGGCTAAAGGGAGCGAGCGAGGCGGTGTGTGACGGAGCTGTGAAAGGCGGAGAGGAGAGCGGGTACGTGAGGTGGGTATTCAGGGTCTTCCTTTATTTTCTTCCGCTCCTTCTGGGTGGGCTTGTTTTGAGGAGTTTGCCGCTCTGAGGGAAGGGAAGGGGTTTGGCTAAAGACAAGGGAGCGCTCTTCTCCCCCAACAAATAACACGGAGGCAGGTATCGCTCGCTGGCAATGGGTTATTCACCTCCAGGGGAGGCTTGCGTTCTACAGAGAGCAGTTCCTCTGGGGGAAATGGCTGCTTAAGAAGGTGGACTCTATGGTGTATCAGAAAGTCTAGGAGAAACAGGAGTCCTAGAGTGACATCACATCACGTCCTTGCTGGGGCCCCTCCCCAAACTTTGACCTCCCCAAGGACGCCCCCTCCCCCAAAATTTCTCAAGCCAGCGTTAGCACTTCTCCTTGTTGGGGCTGTGTTGTTTGGCCCAGTGGGAGGAATGTAAGGGAAGCCAGCTGGAGACAGGTCTGAGGGCTTTGTCATTTCAAGGGGCGGTTATTTGGGAGGGGTCAGGAGAAAGGAAACGCACCATCTCCCACCTTCTTCCCTCCCCAGCTGTTTTCTGAGCAGTCCTTCTGTGTCCACGCACAGGCTGAGTCGTGGTCTTTAATTCCATCTTTCCTTGCTGTCATCTGTTTGCGGTAGGAAAAAAATTGGAAGTGAGGTGGAGGCTACGGTTAGGATCTCCCCCACGCTGATGGCAGTGGGGTAGCTGTGTTAGTCTGCCGTAACAAAATAAAACAAAAGACCGGTGAGGCACCATAAAGACTGACCACACTGATTTCTGTATCAGCTTCTGTGTTCTCCTGTGAAACTGCCTTAGACAGAATCGAGGTCAGTCATATTTCCTCTGATTGGCAGCAGAGCTTTTTGCTTCGCTAGGTTGAGGTGCTGAAGCATGAACCTGGAACTTCCCTTTACCACTGAACTATCAACCCTTCTTTAAGCTGCCTTCTACTGAGACAAGTTGGTCTACCAAGATAAATGTGGCTTTTTACAGCTTTCTGGAGTCTTGTGAAGGTTCCTGTCCAACTGTTATCACCCCCCATACAAATAATGTGGCCCTAATTAGGGATAAACAGCTGTGTAAACCGCTCAGAGACCCTTCGGGGTCAGAGCGGTATATAAGTCAAAAATTAAATAAACAAACTGCAGGAGTTGCCAGAGATTGAATTCTGTGATTCCGCAGACAGAACTGCCTTAGACTTTCCGATTATCAGTCTGTCCAGAGTGGTGCTGTTTATTTTGCAAAGTGAGTCCTTTTACGTAGATGAGTCCGTGACAAAGTAGAAAGTTTAGTATTGATTGAGTGTTCAGAATTGTGTTTCCAAAACTGCTGTACACCATAGACTGCTATTTATTTATTTTTACTGTACCTTTTAAAATATCCTGCTGTTATTCCTCCAAAGAGCTCAGAATGGCATCTTCTCCTCCATTTTATCCCCACAACACCTCTGTAAGGTGGCTTAGGCTGAGAGAGAATACCTGACCCAGAGGTCACCCAGTAAGTTTTCTGTTAGATCCAGGTTGGCAACTGTTTTATGGTAAGTAAAGATCTGAACCGAGGTCATCTTGGTCCAACACAATAACCACTGTGCAGAGTCTTTTTAAATTTTGGAGGATGATTTTGCTGTGGATAGTAATTCTAATTAATATAACAACCATAATATAACAACCATGTAAGAGCTATTAGCCACATCTGAAGATAGCAGAAGAAAACAAAATGGAAAAGTGGGTCCGCAGTGGGACTGGCGTCAGGGCAAGGTGTTCCAGACTTCTGGAGCAGCTATAGAGAAGGACCTACTAAGTATGGGTGTCAATCGAGCCTCTTTGCAAGATGTCAGTTTAAGTAGCCCCTCCTTGGCTTGGCTCATGGAGGAGGGTGCCTTTATGCGAGTAAGTGCCGCCTGAGGTATATTGCCCAGGACAATCAGGGCTTTAAAGGCCTGTGGCATTCTTCACTAGCTGAAGTTTCCAAACTAGAGCCAGCGTGGTATAGTGATCAGGGTGTTGGACTGGGATGTGGGAGACTTCCAGGTTTGAATCCCTACCCTGCCATAGAAGGTTGCAGGTCGACCTCAGGTGAGTCACACACACTCAGCCTAACCTACCTTGCAAGGTTGCTGTAAGGATAAAATGGAGGAGAGGAGAATGTTGTAAACTGCTTTTGGTTCCCATTGGGGAGAAAGGTAGGGAATACATTTAAAAAAAAAAAAATGAAGGGTAACTCTACATAGAGTGCACTACAGTAGTCATCAAGCCATGAATGATAGTGTTGAGGTTCTGATCTTTCAGTAAAGAGCTCACAGATGAGCCAAAGCTGAAAAAGGCACCAAGGGCCACTGATGCTACTAGAAATCCAGGAGTAGGGAAATATGTAGTTATTATTTGTTTATTTATAGCTGGTCTTTCTCACTGAGACTCTCATTGGATTACAAACTATTAAAATGCAATAATACAGTGCAAGCTATACAGTAAACAGTATAAAGCCTGGATTACAAAATCAGAAAACTATGTAGAAAAAAACAAAAGCTTGTTCCCTTTATAAAAGTGTCCTCCTGAACAGTTCCATTTAACTTATTCCCCTTATATAAATGTCCTCTTGAATCATTCTATTATGTACATTCTGGATGCTGCCCTAAAGCTGTGAACTTGATGTTTAAAGAAAAGTAGTCCTATCTGTGATGTGCATTTGCCTTCCAGCTGCATGAAGTATTGGAAGGCACAAAGGGGAAGGCCCTTTTATTCAGACACCATGGCTTCTAGCCTTTGTTCAGACCCCATGGCCTTTTGCTCATGCAAAAAAGAGCTACCAGGCATCACTGAATCATTCAGCCTTCATATGTATCACCCATGGAGCATAGTAGATCCTCAGAACATCCTCGGTCCAGTCACATGATGTGGTCTCCATCTCCAGCCTTTTTTTTTCTTCCACCACACCACCATCATAATTATTACATTTTGCAGGAAATTTGGTTATTTTGCTACTGGGAGGCAGCAAACCCTTGTCTCCCAGTATTCATGAATTTTACCTTTTGTAGTGATCCTGGGAATGGACCCCTGCAAATAGTGAGAGTCTGCTGTAAAAGCTAATGTGTTTCTGTAGAATATATCCACAACTTTGCTCCTCTCACTTTGAGCAAACTCCCTTGTCTCACATCTGTTCATTAGAGGTCCTAGACAAACAGCAGATAATGGCCAGGGGGGGATTCCCACCTTCCTCAGAGCCCCTACAAACAGAGGTCATTTCGAGGGGATCGCAGGAGATCGCAGTTCCCCCGGGTGAGGTACGGGGGGTGGGGCACATGACGAAGCCCCGCCCCCTGCTTCCGGCCACCCCGCTTCCGGTCCTCATTCAGCCAGGAGGAGGCAGGAGAAGAGGGAGGGTAAGTTGCTTCCTCCCTGCCTCTCCCCACCCCTGCCTGCCTGGGGCCAGGGAGGGCCTTCGCGGGGCTTCCTTGCACTCCCGCCGGCCTTGCAGGTCCATCGCCGCGGTGATGTCAGGGTGTGTGGCATATGCTAATGAGTTCCCCTAGCTCTTTTTCTATGAAACGACCCCTGCCTACAAGAGATGTGCATAGAGACCTTTGCATCCACAGGACAGAGCTACATGGTATAGAAAGTTCCCAGGTGCATGTAGTATTGGAGAGATGCACAGAGCAGTGTATTCTTCTGAATCTAGTGTATGCAACCTTTAGATGTGTTATGAGAGATGTGAGGTATGTTCAGCTTGTCTGGTAATGTGCAGCATAGTGCGGAGATACCTACTGTTAGCGCAGTGTACTCTTTGTGCTTATTTTGTGCCTCATATAGGAGGCTGTTGCTAGGCACAGAGAGAGAGAGAATCTCCGACTGATTGTGTCCTTCCTGGACTGCATCTTCAGAAACAATTTTGAATTTTGTCCTTTAGTTATTTTCATGCTGATGCTCTATTGCTACCCTGAACTGCTTTTTGGAAGCTAATTGTTTCCTAGATACGTTGGTGCTTCATCTGCGTTTATGATGTTTTGCCTAAACCTGCTGATGAGACAGGATTCTCATACCTTATAAAGTACAGTATGATATGGGTGGTTTAAAAAACAAACACTAAAAATACATTCCTATGGAGAGTTACTCTCATCTAAGCTTACTAAAATAAAATCTGCATGAAACTACAATGTAAGTTTCAAAGTGAGGCTTGTGCTACTCATTCCCTTTTGGCCAGCACAGGTAGAAAGATATCATGAAGAGACTCATGTAACTCTTTGAAGCTTAAAATGAAATGAAGGGTCAGGTTCTGAATGGCTGCTGCCATATTTGGTTGTCTATTGGTCATTTTCACATGTAAAGCCAAGGTAGAATTGTATTTTTAAAGATTTAGTCATCCGCCATGTTTGCTTGAAGGAGCCTTGCTCTTCAGGTTCAGAAAAAAAAACAAGGTCATAAGGCCAGGCCATGGATGATAGTACGAAGCTCGCGCCAGGTGTTGCATGGGATAAAGAAAGCTGGTAGGGAGAACATTTTCTCCCTCTCCCTGATGCTAAAATTCTGGGACACCCAGTGAAGTTGATGGGAATGTGTTTCAAACAGATGGAAGGAAATGCTTCTTTACTCAATGAGTATTCAAGTTGTAGAATCCACTGCTAGTAGATGTAACAATGGTCACTAGCATAGATGGCTTTAGAAGGGGGTTGGACAGATTCATGGAGGAAAGGTCCATCAGTGGCTGCTGTGCTGTTCAGATCTCTCCACATTCAGCACTCTTGAGTGCCAGCGCAATATCAGGAAAGGCCTTCGCCTCTGTCTCCTGTTTGTTCAGCCCTCCAGGGCAACTGGTTGCCCACTGTGTGAAAGAGGTTGCTGGTCTAGATGGACCACTGGTGTGATCCAACAGGGCTCTTATGTTAGGATTATGTAGAAGAACAAAAGTCCTTGCGTCAGATTCTTATTTAAGTGACCGGCCATGTTTGAAAACTGAGACCTTGGCTTCAAACCTGTGGCCTTCCTCCATCGCAGAGAACCTCAATAGGAATGGACGACCCTCCTATGTTTATCTGTGTTGGATTTCTATCCCACTGTTTGACCAGAGCCCCCAGAGCAGCTCTCAACATCTGCAAATTCAATTTTTTAAATTAAAAGCCCTTTCCATTTGGGGAAGAGTCCATCCCTCTGAACCAAGAGCAGACACAGCACCTTTATCTGCCTCCCTCCTTTTCCTAGTTCTCTCACACGGGGCCGTCGGTCTTACTGTAAAATGTAATACATGTACTTTGTTTTATAACTTTCTGCACAGCTGCCCACTGACACTACATTTGAGATTGCTCCGGTTTCATTAGATGCTTAAAATCTCTTTATTGGTGTGGTTTGGTTCTAGAACTTTCTAAAATTCTTTTTATCTTTGGGAAAGATGGCACGTTTTCTCCAGAGATCAGTTGTGTCAATGTGTGCAGCTGAGATAAGAAAAATGCTCCAGCTCTTGGTATGTCAAGAACTTAGCGCTGTAACTGAAAATGCATTCCTTGACTGGAAGTTTTAAAAAGTCCTGGTTGGGAGATGGAATTCTTCTCACTTATGCTCCCTGAATTTAGAAAACAAAAGCTTGTATAAAAGAGACAGTTTGGTGTAGTGGTTAGGAGTGCGGTCTCTAATCTGGGAGAACCGGGTTTGATTCCTCACTCCTCCACATGCAGCTGCTGGTGTGACCTTGGGTCAGTCACATGTTCTCTCACGAGCAGTCCTCGAAAGAGCTCTCTCAGCCCCACCTATATCACAGGGTGAAGGACAAGGTATAAATCCAAGCTCCTCCTCCTCCTCCTTTTGTATTAAAAAAACCTTTTATAAACTTTTAATATGTCTGGGCAAATGAATTATGGTAACCCTCTAACAGTATTGCTGCCCTAACACTAATAGCGAGAGTAACTCTAGAAAGGAGTCTCACAAGCGAATCATTTCAGTGCCCAGCTTCTGCCAAACGCCCTCAGTGTTTTGTCATCATTTTTCTGTTTCTTTCAGGTTCAGTAATACACCTTAGGTATGGCACAGCACAAGATCTCTCCTGGCCAGCAAGTGGCTGTGGTTTGGGATATCCATTCCTCCACTGAGGCACTCCAGAGTCTTGTAAAGAATCTTCAGGCCACTGTCGGTGCCGAAGGTCACATATCTGTGGAGAACCTCAACCAGCTACTCCAATGTAAGGCCTGAGAAATGTTCATTGTGTGCTGGAAAGACATGAGTTATTTATTACATATTTATTTTATTATATTTCTAACCCACCTGCCCTCCCCCACAAGTGGGCTCAGGGCAGTTCGCAACAAAAATTCAACAGAACAAAACATTTTAAAAACAGTCAAGCAATAATCCAATTTAAAACCCCAACAGCATAACCACAAAATGGCGCAAGTGTTACAGAAGCTCCCAGAGGACACTACGTGTCTGACGAAACAGTTGATTAGGGGATGCATGCTAAGCACCATTAAGATGGAATGAAAGGGATAGGTGGAGCAGGGGAAGCTGATATAGTTGGACACACCTGCTGCTTCTCCTAAAGGCCTGGCGGAACAACTCCATCTTGTGGGCCCTGCAGAACCTGAACTGTGGAATGTTCTGCCTAGGGAAGAATTGGTAATGTTCCTCCTGTCACTGAGGAAATAATCCTTTCAGCTCACAAGTAGCATGGGGAAGCTGGCAAAGCAGTACAGGTTGTGGAGGTCTGTGGATTGGACTGACCAGTCCCTCTTATGCAAGGAATATGGATCCTCTCCCCGCTCACACACACCTTCCAACAGTGCCTTCTAACACTGAGAAGGTTGATTCCTGGGGTTGCAAGAGCCATGTGAACAGCCATGTGGGTCAATGAGGCTGTATTGAGAGGGCTCTCTCTTTTCCATCACAATAGTGCAGCTCTGCTGATGGAACCGACAGGAAGGGCAATTTCCTGCAATGCCCGGAATCTACTTTCCTAGTATAGGAAGGGAGGGGGGGGGGGGGGCGGCAAAGCAGGGAAGATCTGCAGCCATAGGCCTCTTCCACTGGCAGATCACTGGATTCAGCCCCATGTCTGAGCTTGCAGATAGCACAGCTTGTGCCATGTAGTACTTACATTCTGTACAATGAGGATGGGACATGAAAGTAAATGGGAAGGTAAATATATTTTCTTGTTACTATCTGGTTTTCAATTTGCCCTATATAGGCAAAATAATTGAGAGGGCAGTGGCGATACAGTTGCAGAGCTTTATGGATGACACTTCCAGGTTAGATCCCTTCCAGTCCAGTTTTAATCCAGGCCAAGACATCACGGATGACCTCCAGAGGCATCTGAATCAAGGCAGATTGGCGGTGCTGTTGTTGTTGGACCTGTCGATGGCATTCAACACGGTCGACCATCAACTACTGATCCACCACCTCGCCAACATGGGGATTCAGGGACTTGCCTTGCAGTGGGACGAAGGGTGGCAGTAGGGGAACAGCTATTCCGAAGGCACCCCAAGTGCCCCAAGGGGCAGTGCTTTCCCCAATGTTATTTAACATCTACACGCATTCCATTGCCGAGATTGCCTGGAGGCATGGACTGGGAAGTCACCAATATGTGGCTGACCCCCAGCTCTATCTGATGTTGGGCGGTCAGTCTGACTCCAGACCAGTGTTCCCTCTAAACTGAGTTAGTGTGAGCTAGCTCACAGTTTTTTAGCCTCCGGCTCACACATTTTTGTCTTTGCTCAGGAAGGATGGCTCCAGAGCAAATTAATTAATGCAGGAGCCAAATGGCTTCCTCACAACTTTAATGCCAGTAGCTCACAAAGTAGAATTTTTGCTCACGAGACTCCACAGCTTAGAGGGAACATTGCTCCAGACTGGAAGATCTGGAACTGGCATTACAAGCCGTGGCTGGATGGTTTAGACTGAGCTGATTGAAATTGAATCCAAGAAGAGAGAGGTCCCGTGCCTGAGTCGGAGTGGCCCAGGGTTAGAGATCCCACACCTGACCTTCTATGGAGCTCTGCTGGTGCCAACACCGGAGGTTAAAATCTTGGGAGTGCTCCTGATGCCTTCTTAACAATGGAGGCCCAGGTAACAGCCACTGCCAAGTCAGCCTTTTACTACCGTCAGCTGATTAGGCAGTTGGTTCCCTTCCTTGAGCGCAATGACTTGGCAACAGTGATCCATGCGATGGTTACCTTGAGATTGGACTACTGTAATGCTCTGTACATGGGGCTCCCCTTGTCGCGAATCTGGAAGCTACAGCTAGTGCAAAATGCTGCAGCCAGGCTCCTGATGGGTCTCCCTATGCAGGAACACATCCAGCCTGTGCTGAAAGCACTTGTACTGGCTGCCAGTAGCATACCGAATTCGCTTCAAGGTGCTGGTTCTTACCTTTAAAGCCCTGTATGGTCAGGGACCTACACACCTGAGGCCTTTCCCCACATGTTCCCCAGAGAGCACTGCATTCAGGGTCTCAAAATTGTCTGGCCCTCTCTGGTCCCAAAGGTGCCAGGCTGGCCTCAACCAGGGCCAGGGGCGGGCCAGTGGCCTTCTCAGTGGCAGCTCCATGCTGGTCGAATGAGCTCCCAGAAGACATCAGGGCCCTGTGGGACCTTCTGCAGTTCCACAGGACCTGCAAGACAGGGATCTTCCTCCAGGCCTTTAATTAGGAGCCACATTTAACAACTGTACTGGGACTAGACCGTTCCCCCACCACCACCTGGGCCCACCATCAGCAGCCTGTGCTTGTCAGTATAAATGGGTTAGATAAGCTCAACTCCCAACTAGGGGTGTGCAAAAAAAAAAAATTCTGCCGGATTCGGGCAGAATCAATTTCTGCTGGCATAAAGACTCCTTCATGTCAATTTCAATTTCGCCAGTAGGAGCCCATTCTGGAGTCTTTCCAGCCGAATGTCAGTTTTAGCCCCATTATATCCTATGAGTCATTGAAGTCAATGGCGAAAACATAGGGTATATTCTGGAGGGGAGGGGGTTTGAGGGAGAGGCTCCAAACTCGCAGGGTAGCTGCTGGAGCCTCTCCCCAAGATACCAAGTTTCAAGAACATTGGACCAATTCTACGGGCCCTCAGACTGGTTGCCACATCTCATCCATTGTTCTCTACGGTAGGAAAAAATGTTACTTTTTCCCCACCATAGAGAACAATGGAGGGGATAGGGGCAATCTGTTTGCTCTGGAGCCATCCTTCCTGAGCTAAGACAAAAAACTGTGACCTGGAGGCTAAAAAACTGTGAGCTAGCTCACACTAACTCAGTTTAGAGAGAACACTGGTTATGACTAATTATGTTTTATTTTGTATTGTTTTAATGTGTTTTTAACTTTTTATGTAAGCTGCCCTGAGCCTCCTCCAGTGGGGGGGGGGGATATAAGTCGAACAAATAAATAAATATCCTTGGCTTACCTGCACAGCATAATTCTGGTTTTTGGCACACATGTGCAGGAAGACAGCCAGTGCACTACAGTGCAGCCTTGTGCAGAGTTCTCAGGCTGCCTGATAGACAAAAAGAGGGCTGGAAGCTTTGCTTGGTTGTCAGCTGATGCCATTTGAAAACGAGCTGCAGGTGAATCTTTCAAGGGGTCATCCTAGCAATGTTTTCCCAAAGCCATTCCGATTTCTCTCCAAGTTACCAGCACTGTGCCGCCTTGTCAATTATTTCTGCAGTAGACATATGTAAGGAGAAAGAGCATAGAATGGATATCTTCTGAACTGGATACATACACATTTTATCTTCTTAGCATCCCACAAGGAGTCAAGGTTTGATACAGTTCTGTCAGGCGTGGTACCTGGCAGTCTGACGGTGCATAGTGCCCAAGTACTGGCTGAAATAGCTCGGATCATCAAGCCTGGCGGTCGTGTCCTTTTGAAGGAGGTGGTGACAGCAGAAACAGGTATGGAGTTGAGTCCTCTTCTAGCTCTTGAACAATGGGTGTAAAAAAACTAGCTGAAGGAGAAGCAAAAGAGCTGTTAACTGGGTACTGGGCAACTTGAAGATGAAAGTATCAAGTATACAATGGGTCAGTGCTGACTTGAAGTTGATTTGCTCAGTGCTGGCTCTGCCGTGCCTGTATTGAAAACATCTGGTTGTCATAATAAGTGCCAGAAGTTGTGCAGCCCAAGTCAAGTTACACCACTTTGAAGATGGTCCTTCCTGAATGTAATGAGGGACAAATATAAATGGAACTGAGATGGCAGGGTGACAGTCACTTGACCCTAATGGTTAGCAGTGTGGTTTGGAGACACAGCTCAGGTGTGAGTGTTTAGGTATGGGGTAGGTCACCAATGCAATCGAAGAACTGGCTTTAAGTTCAACAGCAGCCAAGAATCAGTGGTCAGATGCAAAGGTAGTGCAAGTCCTGTGTCAGTGCACAAGCTATAAAAGTGACAGCACAGGAAAAACCCTTTCTGTGGTCAGGGCTGGTGGAAAGCTAGCGAGCCCACTACAAACCCTTTCTGTGGTCAGGGCTGGTGGAGAGCTAGCAAGCCCACTACTTCTTGACATGTCTTTTTAGCAGATTTCTAATCCTGCTCCTGTGAAACACAGTGCTGGTGAGCAGGATAAACACGACGATGGGCCTGATAACTGCCGGAGAGCTCTTGGGATTCAGCCTTCAGAGAGCAACAAGATTTCCAAGGTGTAAACTTTTGAGGGTCTTGAAAGCTTATAGTGTGGAAATTTTGTTGGCCTTCAAGGTGCCACTGAACTTGAACCTTGCTCTTCTCCTGCAAACTGACATAGCCACCCACCTGAAACAGCTGTTATAGAGTTTGCTGTTGCTGGAAATGTTGAATTATGTTAGAGAGATCCTGTGAATGATTCAGTTTCCTTAACAGATAGGTCATTTTCTAGTAGTGCCTGAAGTAATTTAGAAGTATCTAAACAAAAGGCAGGCTCAAGTGTTTCTATCTTTCTGAAATCCTGTTGGATTTTCAAGTTCAGTGCACCACACCCTCTTCTTAATTATGGGCTTTTCCCCCTCCCTGTCTTACATTGCCCAGGTAACAACAGCAAGCTCAAGGCAATAACCAAGCTCCCCACAGCTCTGACACTCTCTGGACTGGTGGAAGTGAAGGAGGTATGTGAAAGGGATCCACAGTGCTTTTTACAACAAATTTTGGGTGGATATGTATCGAGCAGAATTAATATTGAAATGCTTTACTTGGGATTGGGGAAAATTCCTTTAAAAACACATTAGCATAATTTATATTAAAAGTTTATGTCATGCTTTTATAGGATAGCCCAAGGTGGCTAACAGCATGCTTTAAAACCAATAGTCATTTATTTATTTAATAGTGATAACTTTTAAAACCAATAGTCATTTATTTATTTATTTAATAGGTATAATTTGTGATGTTTCCACTATGCAAGCTGGGGCCTTCCGCTAGGCAAGTTGGATTTGAGCTCTGCGTTAACAAGTTGCTTTGTCTTGTGTTCCAGTTGCAGAAAGAACCTTTAACATCTGAACAAACACGGGCTATCCAGGAGAAGCTAGGGCTGCAGTGTAACAAACTCGTCTTTGTTGAGATAGAAGGCAAGAAGCCCAACTTTGAAGTGGGTTCCTCGAGTCAGCTCAGACTTTCTTTTGTCAAAAAAGCTGTTCCATCTGGTAAGAGAGAAGTGGATGGAGGCCTCCCTTCTTTGCATTGTGGGCTGATGCATACAGCTGTAGAGATCAGTGTGGTGTAAAAGTTTCAAATGAGATCTGGGAAACCTTGGGTTGAAATTCTCCACCATGTAATGAAGGTCACTGGGTGACAGCGGATCACGCTGGGAGAGAGAGTGTGTGACTAAATGATGATGTTGTTGTGAGGGTAGAGCGACAGGGAGAGAGCCATCAATGTCATCCTGAGTTTCTTAGGGAAAGGGTGGAATAAAAATAAAACAGATAAAGATCTGAACTTATTAAATTCTTCAGTAGGAGGCATAATAATAGCCTAGATGATGCTGGAAAGGTGACTTTTGAAAGCATGGTCCTCTGTTCTCTCTAGGGTATAACACAGTGTTCCTCAGAACCTTGCGATGTTCCAAAGAATTGCCTGCCTGACAGTGACCACCTTTATTAAAAACAACTTGCAATAACCTAGTAGACACATTGAGAGCATCTTCAGACCCACAGTGAACATAACATAAGAACATAAGAGACGCCAATGTTGGATCAGGCCAAAGGCCCATCCAGTCCAACACTCTGTCACACAGTGGCCAAAAATACCAGGTGCCATCAGGAGGTCCACCAGTGGGGCCAGGACATTAGAAGCCCTCCCACTGTTCCCCCCCCCCAAGCACCAAGAAGACAGCATCACTTGCCCCAGAGTCCCTATCTATACCTTGTGGCTAATAGCCACTGATGGACCTCTGCTCCATATGCTTATCTAACTCCCTTTTGAAGCCGTCCATGCTTGTAGCCGCCACCACTTCCTGTGGCAGTGAATTCCAAGTGTTAATCACCCTTTGGGTGAAGAAGTACTTCCTTTTATCCATTCTAACCCGACCGCTCAGCAATTTCATTGAGTGCCCACGAGTTCTTGTATTGTGAGAAAGGGAGAAAAGTACCTCTTTCTCTACCTGCTCTATCCCATGCATAATCTTGTAAACCTCAATCATGTCACCCCTCAGTGGCACTGAGCTTTGTGTGTTAAGGCAGCAGGCTGCCTTTCAAAGCATACAGGAAGTAAGAAATTCCTGGAGATGCAGAATTGACACTTAAAGAAAAATGTCAAATAAGAGTGGCACTCCCGTTTAACTTGTATCAGCTATATATGTCCTTTTGGCCAAGGAGCAGAACTTGGATGCAAGAGATGGGTGACATGGGTGGATTTTAATGGTGTCAGGTGAAATGGGGTTTTTCAGTGACTAGCACCATAATTCTGAGTCTGAAGCAGGTCTTCATCAGTTGTGTGAGAGTCCTACTGTATTGTGGAAGTCTGTCTGAATGTGATAAGTCCATCTGCACACTTAAATTGGGGGTGAGAGACTCCAGGCCAGCCCTCCTTGTATACCAACTGAATTCAGTGGTTCATGACTGGTAAACACATTATAACTAAACCATCTTGGGTGGAATCTTATGGCTCTATTCTGCTATGTGAACAACACCTTGCTTTCCTTTATATATATATTTTCCCCCTTGAAAATTCAGGTAGTGGCTAGAACATAGCATGCCAAATCTACCTGTTCCTGCAGGCTTCATCTCACCTCCCCCCGGTCCTGTAATGATTCCAGAAAATGCTCGACTTCTTGTGACCTGCGGGTTAATAGCTGTGGAGCAACCACCAGCAATGCCTTCATAGACACCACAACTGTCCTGATGGTTTCATAGAGGGTGGGGGCTCAGCGACACTCATCTCACCAGAATTATTCTTAGGACATTAGAGAGAAGTCAGTTTAAGTAACATGTGGAGTCCAGGCCATATAGGGCTCTAAGTTGAAACCAGAGGTCCCTGTCCCCCCTTTATTTCCCTCCAGAAAAAGGCATTCAGAGGTAAACATGAAAGCTGTCTAGCCATTGTGTGCACAATTTATCTCATCCCCTTTTAAAGCCACCCATGCTAGAGACTGTATCTGTAATAGTGAGTTTTGCAAGGTGTGTTAGTTTTGTGTGAAGTCCTTTCTTTAGTCCCTGAGAGTTTATGAGAGGAAGAAAAAAGTTCTATTTCCACTGTCTCCAGACTATGCAAAATTTTATGAATGACCACCATCTCTATTACCTAGCCCCTTTTTTTCTAAACTGAAAAGTCCCAACTCTTTAATTTTTCCTGGTGGGGAGAGTGCTCCAGCACTTTGATCACATTCATTGCCCCCCCTCCATTTTTGGCACCTTTTCTAGCTTTGATAACCTTTTCGATTTGTGGAGACTTTATTCCATATGTGATTACTTTGTAGATCTACATGAGGGCATTACAGTAGTGGCAGTCTTGTTTTCAGTCCTTTTCTTGATGCTCCTAGCATGCAGTTAGCCTTCTTTTCCATCACTGCCACACATGAAGTCGAGGCTTCCACTCCCCACCACAGAGGTCCTTCCTCCTTATCCCTTGCAGTTTAAACCTCATCAGCATATATGTAAAGTTGGTAGAGTTGCTGCAGTGAGCATCACTTTATGCTTATGTTAATTGAACCACATTTGCCCTGTTGTTGCCTACTCAGCTCATTTGGAAAGATCCTTTCGGAGCTGGTTTTTGCTAACTTATTTGTTGGGCTGTGTTCTCAATTTGCTCAACAATCAATGAGAGAATTATCCCGGGTGCACTACGATAGATTTTCCATGGTTACATTTGAAGAACATATTTAAGGAGATTCTTTTAACAAGCATATAGAACCACTTACGTTCAGCACAGTAAAAGACCCCCCAAGACCAGCAATAGTTTGACCTCTTTTCTTTTTTTTTACTTGTTGAAATTACATGAGAGGAGTCATTTCACTACTGCTGTGGTCCCCCCCCCCCGCCCCCCAATTGCTTCTTATTCTCTTGTCTCCAGAAAAGCGGGCTGTGGATCCCACTGCTGCAAAGCTCTGGACCCTTTCTGCCAATGATACGAATGACGAGGACTCGGTAAGTCTGAAAATAATTATGCATGTGTTTATTTACTTTATAGTCTCACTCGCTGAAATTCAAGGCAGAGTATAAAATTAATCACAGTGCAACACAGTAGAGACAGGGCAAGATGTACTGTGAAAATGTGAAAAGACTGGGATCACAGAATTGGAAATCAATGCAATAACTGTAAAAGCTGTGTGGCAGAATGGGCCCGCATCAGCTGGTCGACCCCGCTCTGCCCACCCCTCCTTTGCCTGACCTGGCACCTGAAGGGGCAGTTTTTCACCACTGCCTCCGGGTATTGCTGCCACCACTGTCCCTGTCTTGGGCTCTGGTTAGGCGGGACAGCCTCCTAGCCTCCCTCTGATGTCGCTAGGAACCCACCACGGGGCTTCCTGGCAATCTTTGGGGCTCCCCTGGAGAGTTGGCCAAAAGCTCCACTATATAAAACAGCCCTTCCCGCCCAGGAAGTGGCTCTTCCTCCTGCAGCATTCTGGGGCAGATCTCCTCACAGCCTTGACGGCCTTCCTGTCCTCTCTAGGGAGCTGCCCTCTGACTGCTGGTTGGAACAAGGAGGGGGGGGGAAGAGGAGGAGACTAGACCAAGGCCTACCTCAGGTTTGATGGTCTCCTATCCAACCCCCACCAACTTAAACATATGCATAAAATGGCGTTTCTCCACAAGCTGTGACTTGTAAACAGTATAGTAAACACAACAAACTGTGCAATATACAGCCCTGTTCTCTGTATAATAGTGCCCTCGTGAACAATTCTATTTTACTGTCGCAGTTTCCCTTTATAAAAATATCCTCCTGAACAATTCCAGTTTGTATGCTTTGCATTGGAAGACAGGAGAAAAAAGGGAAAGGGAAAGTTCTGCTTCATCCTTGTGAAATGGAAATGGTTGTCATGTAGACACTAATATTTCGTTTTCATGTCCTGAACTTTTGGCTTTTAGGATCTCCTGGATTCAGATGAGCTGCTGGATTCTGAGGATTTGAAGAAGCCAGATCCCGCTTCCCTGAAAGCCCCTTCCTGCAAGGAGTCTGGAAAGAGGAAAGCCTGCAAGAACTGGTGAGTCCCAAGATTGAGGAGGATGCTGACCTATGGTTGGAATCTTTAATTTGGAGTTTGAATTTTGATGTTATCTCTGGTCCTTCAGAGGTCACAGGTCTTTGGGAAGGGGGTGAGGGGACGCTGTTTAGAATAGGAGTTCAAAGTGCTGGAAATAAAGTTGAGCTGTGCACACGTCTCTCAAGTGTAGGTGCACATCCTCTCAATTTTTGATGTTTATCTTGGTATTAGTTTCTAAAGTTAAGTGAAGTGTGTTGTTGTGCATGTCAAGTGCCATCAGGTCGCTTCCAGTCTATGGCAACATTATGAATTAATGACCTCCAAAACGTCCTATAATTAACAACCTTGTTCAGGTGTTGCAAACTGAAAGCCACGGCTTCCTTTATACAGGTCTTTGGGAGGGGGTGAGTCTTCTGGGGTGAGAGGACGCTGTTTAGAATAGGAGTTCAAAGTGCTGGAAATGAAGTTGAGCTGTGCACACGTCTCTCAAGTGTAGGTGCACATCCTCTCAATTTTTGATGTTTATCTTGGTATTAGTTTCTAAAGTTAAGTGAAGTGTGTCGTTGTGCATGTCAAGTGCCATCAGGTCGCTTCCAGTCTATGGCAACATTATGAATTAATGACCTCCAAAACGTCCTATAATTAACAACCTTGTTCAGGTGTTGCAAACTGAAAGCCACGGCTTCCTTTATTGAATCAATCCGTCTCGTCTTAGGTCTTTCACTGCTGTCTTCAGTTCTCCTAGCATTATTGTCTGTTCCAGTGAGGCTTGTCTTCTTGTGATGCGACCAAAGTACGACAGAACTCAGCTTAGTCATTTTGGCTTTTTGGGAAATAGAGTTTCTGGTGAAATGGAGTTTCTTTAACATCCCTGTGCTTTAACAGTTAACCTGTGATCAGTTCCAGGGCACACGTGTGCATTCTTTAAAAAGGTAGCAAAGCACTTCAACAAGGTGTAGGAAAGGATGCAGCCATGAAATACTGAGACTCGTGCCGCAGTCCTTCAAATGTGGGATGAAGCTTTATTGAAATCAGTGGGCCTTCAGACTAAACGTAGCCAAGGATCTGTTTGAATTAAACATCTTCTAGATTAAAACATAGAGACCTCACAACAGCTCTGGACTCGCTCACATGTTACAGTGAATGTGTGTACATCCTGCTTATATCTATTCATAAGAAAGAACCAATGTGGGCTCATTTTAAAGCTGGAGAACAGTACCTGGCTAAATATGGGGTTTAAATCACACTTTCAGCTGTACAAGCACTGAATGTAATGTAAGAAATACTCTGGACATATAAAATCTGTGTGCAGATCGTACATGCGTTCATTGTAATGTGTACACGGGGCTCCTGTGTGGGTAGGTTAGGCTGAAATGTTCAAAATCACCTGATAACAGCTGTTGCTGAGTGGGGATTTGAATCCAGACATCTCCACTCCTTATTGCTATTTTTAGAAGGGCAGATCAGGAACCAGTCCAATGTGTGTCCATTCCCAGAGTGTGCAAGGTATCTTCTGTACAAGGGTGTCGATGGCAGTCCCACACCTCTTTGCGTTGGAAGCTGCTGGGTAACAGGTACTCTGTCCAACAGACCAGTATAACTCTTGTTCCTTCTGTAGTACATGTGGCCTTGCTGAAGAGCTGGAGAAGGAGAAGGAGAAGAATAACCCGGTGCCAAAATCTGCTTGTGGAAATGTAAGGATGCACATTCACTAAACTGTTCTTAGAGGCTTTTTAAAAACACCCCAGATGTGTTTAGGATTTAATGCCAGCTGCTTAAGGTGGTTACATGTGTTTGTGTGTATTCGCTCATTTTTATCTTGCCTTTCTCCAAGGAGCTCAGGGTAGCCTTCTACTGTTCTCCATCTTACCCTCATGCAGTCGCAGCGAGGTAGGTTTGGCTGAGAGAGAGACTGAGTGCAACTGGCCAAAAGTCATCCAGGGAGCTCCAGGCTGACTGGGGATTTGACTCTGGGTAGGCTTGGTGCTCTCCTGACACCTTAACCACTACTCCACCACCACCCTTGCAGATTTCCTTTACACTTCAGCGTAGGAAATAGCAAATACCTTGCAGGTATGGTTGCAGTGTCATAAAACAAAGAATATTACTGCATCAGATCAAATCTGCACCTTGGTCCAGCATGCTGTTTCTCACAGTAGCCTCTAGCAAACCCATCAGCTGGGACTGAGAGATCTCACTGCCTCTGAGTCTGACCATCTCACCATCACACCAAACAGTGGTTGACAAAGTTTGTTCTCCCATGAATTTGTCTAGTCCCTTTTGAAAGCGATCTTAAGATAGTCGTCATTGCTGGATCTTGCAGCACTAAATTCCGTAAGCGAATTACATGTTGCTTGAAGAAGCTCTTCGCTTTCTTTTTGCTTGTTCTGAATCTATTCCTTGGCTGTTTCATTGGATGACCTCTTATACTGAGGGAGGGTAGGTTTTCTGTGGTGTCCTTCACCATGTATACATGCAGTATGAACTCTTATACTGAGGGAGGGTAGGTTTTCTCAAGTCTGGTGTCCTTCACCATGTATACATGCATTATGGAGCTCCATGGGCAAAACAAACACCTGTGTATTCTTTACAAGTGGCACGTAGTTTGCTACATGGAAGTAACGTCCTTTGTAGGAAATGGCCACACGTGGAGTGACAGCGGCACAGGAAATGAAGCTCCATTCACTGTCTCCCTTGTCCTTGGCTGGCTTAGCCTAGTAGGTTTGGCCTAAGGGTTGCCCCAGTATAGAAACCAAGCCACTAGTGGCTGTCTGACTAGGGCAGGGGTTCCTGGTCTTGTGGAACCTGTGGGCAGTTTCTGGAATTTGGAGAACAAGTAGCAGATGTTGCCACAAACATGGCTACTATGATGGGGATGGGGCCAGTCACAAAACATCGGGAGACTCAACAAAATATCAAGAGTCAAAACATCCTCCTGTGATGGAGGCAACTGTTCCCAAAATCCACTCCCAGCTCTTCTGAAATCCTGCCTACTTCAGTAAGGGACTGGCTTTTTGCACGGGGAAGAAGCACGTGGGCACCAGGAAACACATCAGTGGGGACCATGTTGGAGGTCACTGAGCTACTGTGGGGTTTGTTTTCTTTCTTTTTTCTGATGGAGTTAACATCCTCCTGGAGGTGTCCAAGCAGCAAGTAAAGAATTTTGCCTCCGATGGGAGCTGGCTGTGCTTATGACATGCTTTGAGTCTAAACCGGCACTTGGAAGCTGAACACTAAAAAGTCTTATGAAATGTGTTTTAACAAAAGTTTTGGAGTTATATATCTATTAGCAATAAGGTCCGTTGCAGAGAAAAAGGCAACGGTCTCTAGAGAGAGGGTGTGGGAGAGCGGCCCGGCCTGCGGTGGCGGCCCAGGGAAGCGTGGTGTGGCTGCCTCCCCCCTTCCCGAGGCCAGTCGGGCTGCGCCGCTTGGCCAGCGAGGCCAGGGGTGGCACAGAAAAGGTTGGCAGGGCCTCCCCCCCCAAAGCAGGGCACGTGGCCTCCCTGGGCCAGGCCATGGTAGGCCAGGAAAATGCGGTGTGGCCGTTTCCCCCTTCCCCAAGGCCATGTCGGTGGGACAGCGAGGAAGTGGGCAACGCAGGGAAGGCCGGTGGGGCCACCCCCTGAAGCAGGTTCCATGGATGACCTGGGAAAGGCCACGCTTTCCCAGGGGAGCGCTGCGTGGCTGTCTCCCCCCCCCATCCCCGAGGCCAGTTGGTCTGCCAGGGAAGCGTCCATCCTGGCCAGCGGCTCCCTGCAGATTGGGAGCGAGAGACCGGCCGGTGGGTCTGTGGGCAGGACTGAGGCGATGGAGGGAGGCGATGCAGCCAGGGGATTGGCCCCCTCAGACCGAGCACCCGGCCAGTGGCACGCAAGTCCCGTTGAGTGGCAGCTGACAGGCCAATGGCTGCGGGAGCGCATGGAACGTGGCCACCCCAAATCGTTTCTATAATATAAGCAAGGATATCTCTCTATATAAAGATATGCAAGCCCCTTTCTGCTGTGGTGCTTTGCCTCTGGAGTGAAGCTGACTCCATTTCTGTCTCCTCTTTGCAGTGTTACCTGGGGGATGCGTTCCGCTGCGCCAGCTGCCCTTATGCGGGCATGCCAGCCTTTAAACCCGGGGAGAAGATCCTCCTGAACGAGAACAACCTACACGATGCCTGAGAGGGGGGCGGTATCAAAGCCTCCTTTTGGCACACAGCTGTTGGGCAGCTTTCAGGCTCCTTGTTCTGCTGGCAAAACTTGGACACAGAAGGACTTTGCAGGGGCAGTCGGAAGGCAGATGGACCACTGTGTGCTTAAAAAAGGGAAGACTTGCATTCCGTACTAGCTTTCATGTAGCAGATACATCTTCAGCATAGAGTTATGAACTTTAGTGGTTCTTAACACCAACGCACTGGCCCTCATGGTGTGCCCACTAAGCAACAGGGCTGTCTGCACTGGCAGTTGGCCCTGTATTTACTCAAGACCACTAGGGCAGCACCAGGTGCTGCCATGCCATGCTGTGCTGCCATCCAAGGAATTTTATTTAATGTGTGCCAAATGCAGAATCGCAAAAGCATAATTAGAAGGTGGGTGGGGGAATGATTGTGGGGTTACGTCCTCACAATGTGTGAGCATATTTTCACTCAATGTCCCCTCCTGCTGACACAATTGGAGGTTTCAGAATTAAAGTTGTGAAGAGAGCTGTCTGACTCCTGTCCATCGCTTCAGGGATGTTCCGTCCTCCTTTAGCTGATGTTGTGATTTCGCTTGTGAAACAACAGCTACAAAAGCATTATCTTATAGGGAACCTTACATACAATAACATTGCAGTGATGAGCTTCTGAAGGACAAACAGTGCAGTCCTGTGCAGACTTAGCTCTAGGATGAAAACAGGCCTACAGGCCAATGGTGTGAATGAAGAACGTTTTCTTGTTCAAGTATTTTCTTCATTTGCACCATGTGCCTATTTTTTAATCTCTGTGATTAGTGCGCCCCTTCTGTTTCCTCCAAACTTAGTCTGAACTAAATCCGTTGAAATCAGTGGGCATTTACGCTGTAAATAACCCTGATAATCATAATATGACACACACCCTCGTTATCTTAACCAGCATGGTAGTTTGCCTGGCACTGGTGGTGGTGTTGCCAATTAGCTGGCGGCTTCACAGGTAGTATACTATTTTTGTTGTTGTTCCATGGTGGTAGACCAGTGATGGATTCTTTGAAGTGGGAGGGGTTGGTTAAGTTGTCCTCCTTTGTTTGCAGAAAATGTGATCGTTAGTTTTAAATTTTTGCTTAGTATGGCACAGTTGCAGTGAACAGAATAACCAAATGTTGAAATGTAGTAATTGGAGCTTCTGTCCACTCCCCCCCCCCCCCCCCAGTGAAAGTAACAATTAAAAAATCTTTTAGGAAATAATTACACCACCTAGAGAAGAGGAGGAGATTGGATTTATACCACGCCCTTTATTACCCAAAGGAGTCTCAGAGCTGCTTACAATCTCCTTTCCCTTCCCCTCCCCACAACAGACACCCTGTGAGGTATTTGGGGCTGAGAGAGCTCTTTCAAGAATTGCTTGTGAGAGAACAGCTCTGAGAGAACTTGCGACTGACCCAAGGTCACACCAGCAGCTGCATGTGGAAGAGTGGGGAATCAAACCCGGTTCTCCCAGGTTAGAGTCCGTGCTGGCTCTCAATCAGAGGGTGTCCTAAACTAGAGGCAGTGAAGTATTAGAAGGGGAGGGGAGTTTCTTCCCTCCTTCTTTGAAACCTCATTTCTTCTGTTTTTATAAAAGCAGCCTTTGATTCTCCTCTGTCTGGTCCTTTTGGGACTGAGAGTCTTCAGTTTCTGTGCTTCGCTTGGCTACACTATGTGATGGCTACTTCGTTGCTGTAATTCTGCACTTCCAAGCATCTTTTTTTAATGCCTTAAAGGAATACTTGGTCCCTCCCTCCCAGGTTGCTTCTGATCTCCGCTGCGGAGTGAGGATGTAATGGGGTGATTGGGAAGCTCTCAAGGCGGCAAGAAGATTTAAAGGGGCAGTGGTGCTTTCCCAGTCCACACATGGGTGCTTGGTGTGTGCAATGTCACTTGAAGTGCAGGCGAGAGGAGCAGAGGATGCAGTAGGTTGGCCACATCAGCCACACCCGTTGTCACTAGACCATAACAATTCCAGAATAGATGCTTGTGTGAAACCAGTTTTGGATGCTCTTATGGAGATCTTCTCCTTCATCCTGCCTGCTGTTCCTCCAGAACATGCAGAGGTGTTGGCAGTATGCCCCCCCTCCTCCAGAGCTCAAAGCGGGCCTCAATTAGCTGTATTGTTTTGCATTATGATGATAAGGCAGCAGGTAGAGAGTTAATAGAAACTGAATGGGTTCAGGTTACAGAGTGAACACAGTGTTTCAGAGCAACAAATGAATGCCTTAATACCTGTGCTGGACCTGGGCTGTGACGGAGTCACGTCCATGAAAATGGGCACCTACCAGAACACTTTCTCAGGCTATGTGCCCAGATGGTAGAAAAGATGGGAAATGAACTTATGAAAGTCACATAACAGAGTGGCAAGGGGCTCGAGAATAATAAAAAAAGAAACATGCCATCTGAATTCCCAAGTAAACATCAGTGGGTAAAGAACATGGTGCCTCGTATTACAATATATTGTTTATGAGGACACCCAGGAACCTGCCCACTGGACATGCTGGCTATTTTCTGTTGAACCCGGGGGAGGAGGGACCCGTTTGGAAGAACGGAGACAGGATTTAATCCTTTTCCTCAGCACCAGACTCCCAAACGGCAATAGCCCCAAGGGAACCAGTACATGAAAGTTTTCTCAGTGGGGTAAATACTGATCCAGCTGACTTGGGAGAGGCAGTTTGTGACAGCGTGCTTTGACCTTAAACGCAGTCTGCCCTCAAAATCTGGGGGACTGAAAAGGCTGCTGACATGGGGCTAAAACCCCCCTCGGAATGTTGGTTTCCAAGAGTACATTTTGTATGTGTTTGTTTCTGCAGGACCATGTAATGAAGCACCAAATCTCATTGCGGATGCTGAGTTTTATTTTTGTTTCTGAGAAAACGGTTACAGTCTGTGAAATTACTGATTACTTGGGGACAAGGCTCAATGTAACAAAAAATACAGAACCGCCTTGGGCCAATTATACTGACAAGTGGCCTCCAAAAAAGCTGCCTTTGTCCTCTGTGTTCTACAAGGCACAGCCAACTGGCTGGCTGCAGAGCTTGACCCTATTGTTATGGATCTGCAATTTATGACACTTTATTTTACCTAGAGTAGTAGTAGTTATAGCAACTGACCACGAGGTGGTGCTGAAACTCTATGGGAGTTAACCTTTCTCCTCTGCTCATGAACCCAGGAAACAGAAGTAATGCAAAAGAGAATGCCTTGGCAAGAGAACGCTTTGGCATATTTACCGCAAAAAAACCCCATCCTTGTGGACTTGGTATACAAAAAGAATTAATTATCATATGGCAGTGGGGGTAGTACAGGCAGGAGGTCTGAAGATTGTCTGGCAGCCTGAAACCCTAGCTCTTTTTGTGGTGAGCTAGGTTTATTTTTTGGGCTGAGAGAACTGTGACTGACCCAAGGTCACTCAGCTGGCTTTTAAGTGGAGTGGGGAATCGAACCCAGTTCTCCAGATTAGAGTCTGCCACCTGCCACTCTTAACCACTACACCAAACTGGCTCTCATACAAAAAGGACTCGTATGTTAACCGGTAACATATTCCTTATACCAAGGCAGCCATATTGGTTCCTTTAGATCAGTATTGTTTTCTGTGACAGCCAGTGGACCTCCAGCATCTTGGGCGTGGAAAACTTTGGTGTGAAACACGGGTATTCTGTCACTGAGCCTCAGCTCCCCTAACATGAGCCGCAACAGGGACTGTACCCATCTTGCCAAATAAGTGCGCTCTGGCTGCCAGTTCATGTCAGACAAAGACTTAGCACCAGGGGTCTTGTTGTAGAAAAAGAGCTGCCGGAGCTCATTAGCATAACTCATTAGCATAACTTATTTGCATATGCCACGCCCCCTGACATCACCGGAAGTGACAGAAGGCCACACCCCCTGACATCACCGGAAGTGTGTCAGAAGGCCCGGCTACTTACCCTCCTGCTTCATCCTCATTCCCAAACGGAATGAGGATCGAAGCAGAGGGCGGGGTAAAGAAGGGGGCGGGGCTTCACCACGTGACTGCCCCGCCCCCTAGAGGTTCTCTTCCGGAGCTCCGTACCTGAGAGCTCCCCCCCGACTAGAGCCCTGCTTAGCACTATTTGAAAGGCTGTATGTGTTGTGGTTTCTGCTGGTCATCGCCTGATCTCAGGCCTCGGTACGTCTAGCCAGTTGTACAGCAAAACTGCTAGGAAATCTCACTTGCTTGGAAGAAAAGCCACACACAAACAGGGCAGTACCACACACATAAAAATGTTTATTTTCCAAAATATACACAATTTATGTACAATTATGTCAGGTATGTTGATGTTTTGTTTTAATATATGACTGTATTCCAGATTTTAAATATTTCTGCAACAAAAAGGGGAGAGAGAGGAATGCACCTCTTTGCAATGACTTTCATTGGAATGTTTTTGTTTTTTTCTTAAAAGGTTTACAAAACCATTAAGGCACAGGCGCTGGTAGGAATGTGTGCACATGGTTAGAAAAGACAGGGCCTCCCCAACCCCATGGAATGTTCTCTCTATATGGGGAGAAGGCAAGAAACAGACTATGTGGCTTGTTTAAAAATTTCAAACTGCAGCAAGAAAGCACGTTGTGGTCCTGAGGCCCAGTGGTCACAGTCCTTCCCTCAACCAGCTTTACTGTTTGAGGTCCCAGGAGAGAGGAAAGAGAACACAGCAGCACTTGGAAGGACATCAATTGCAGCTTGTCTTTTTTTTGGGGGGTGGGGAGAGAAGATGCCATTGGGCTTGGAGTTAGGCCCCTAAAGAACTGGGAGAAACCTGCCTGGAAGCAAGAGTTCCCTGTGGGTGCCATGGGACCAGCTAGTATAGCACCAAGTCCAGCATGGGTAGCTAGCTGTAAAGTCCATTCCTAAATGATGCAAATAAGGTCCTGGAAAAAGGCTGGATTGGATGCTTTCGTGTGAGTTCGTAAAATACCACGCAGGTGGAACGGTACACCACTGCTTCAGTTTAACAGGCCATCAAGATACCAACTTCTGTACCACCTACACAACAGACTTGCTAGAATGATCACTAAACAGAGATACTCTCAAACGTCCTGATGCCTTTTTCCAAAAGGAAACTGCCAAAGTTCTCTGCGAGCCAGAATGATAATTAGACTGGTATAAAAGCTGATGGCACAAGATGCTCACAGAGAGAAGTTAAAGGCAAAGGGGAGGCCTTATTCCAGACTCCTCTTTGAAAGAGCATCCCTGCCGAGTTGCCAGTCTGACTCCGTTCTGTTTCTCCCCAGAACTACCCTAGCGTTGACTACCTTATGAAGTAGGATGGGAGAGCAGACATTGCTTTGCTTTGGTTCTTAAGAGAGGAAGCCTCCTCCCTGTCTAGGGACCCTGGGGTCCTTGTGGGAGAAAAAAGGAGGAAGATTCATGTGTAGCCAGTAGTGTGTGTGCCATGTGGATGCAAGGAAGTGGCTCCAGATTCCCCCCCCCGGAAGAACCATAACGGTTTGCTTCTGTACATGTTACTTTCCCATGGGGGGGGGGGGAGAGGGGAAGGGACAAGTGATAGATACCCACTATCAGGAACAGGTCTCTCGGAGTGGCATAGGTCAAGAAGCAAATTTGCTGTAAGGCACAGTTTGGTGGAGAAAAATTCTGCAGCAAGGGAGCACCTCTTAAGAGATGAGGACATGATTGCCTCTTTCACAGGAGCCAGGGGTCACACATATCTCCCTCCCTGCTGCGGTTTGACTCCAAGGGGCAGACATTGATACAAGAGGGTATCCTAGTCTTACAGGGTAGACGACAGAACCCTTCGAACTCTTCCCTCTTGCGTTTATCCCTCCACCCCATGAGAACGCGGCCCTCTGGCTCCTGGAGTCACTGGCAAATGACAACCCAGGGCTGCCAGCTCCCCTCACTTGGATACAATAAGGGCGCACACAACCCCTGCCAGGTTGCCAGTTGCATAGCTGCTGTAGGACAGGGGCACCGTATTGGACTGAGGAGAGGCCACACAACATTGCTTAGCGTTGTGGAGATCCAGGAACGCAAGCTGTGTGGTTGGCTGCAAAGACAGTTCCATCAAGGGTTGCCACCTCCAGGTAGGAGCTGGAGATCTTTCAGAATTACAACTGCCTAGAGAGATCAATTCCTCTGAAGAAAATGGCTGCTTTGGAGGGTGGAGTCTGTGGCACACTACCCCACTGAACTCCCACCCTCCCCAGGCTCCACCCTCAAATCTCCTGGGATTTCCCAACCCACATCCAAGAGACCCCAGCCGATTAACAGGACAAAACTGATACACTGTAGAATTACACGAAGTGCTGCTCGTTTGCAATCTCAGTTGATGACCAGCACTGAAACTTTTCAGTCCAAAATGTACACAAAACTGGGTTATGGCAGTGATACTGAGCAGCTCGTGAGTCACCTGTGGCTCTTCTGAGCACTGTTCCTCAATGTGGCACCTGCCACCAGAGGCTCTTTTGATTGATGGCAACATGAATGTGGCCCTCTGCAAGCTATGGAACGAGTAGGACTGGTAATCAGTAATCAGACAGTAATCAGGGGGGTGTGTGTGTGTGTGTGAAGTATAATGGATTCAGAATGCAGCTCAGGAAGAGCCTGATACGGTTTTCAGAATGAATAGGCTGTGAAAAATAAACAATAAATCCAGAATCCCAGTTGTCTGATAAGGTCAAAACAAGAAGAAATTGGATTTTTATACCCTGCCCTTCACTACCCAAAGGAGTCTCAGAGCGACTTACAATCTCCTTCCCTTCCTCTTCCCAAAACAGACACCCTGTGAGGTAGGTGGGGCTGAGAGAACTCTTTAAAGGACAGCTCTTGAGAGAACAGCTCTAAAAGAACTTGTAACTGACCCACCAGCAGCTGCACGTGGAGGCGTGGGAAATCTAACTTGGTCCTCCCAGGTTAGAGTCCGCACTCCTAACCACTACACCAAACTGAATGTATAGCAGCCCACAGCATATTTTTGGATGCTGTTTGCATTTGACCACAGCAGAGTGTAATTTCTGTGTAATTCTACAAATCTATCATTTTGGTCACATTGTCTGGAACGCAGGTTTGTATTTTTTGGAGGGGGAACCCACACTTCTTTCAATTTGTTCAGTTCTTGGGATATTCTCTTCTCCCCCTACCCGGCCAAGCTCCTATCCTCCCTCTCTCCCTCCCTCCCTGCCTTCATCCACTGCAATCCACAACCCAAAGCCCTGCCAACCCCCTACAGATGTCGAACGGGAGGCACATGTTGCACCGTACCGCTTCCAAACTCCAAATCGAGAAGGAAGTGTATGAGTGATGGGAAAGGCACCGATTGAGGGCATCCATGCGCAGGAGGCCCTTTCTTGGGACACGAGGGCTGGACTGAACCGGCCTCTTAGATCTCACCCAGCTCCAGCTAACTGTTGCACTAGCTTAATAAACCCAAGGAATTCATGAAACCCCATTTTGAACATTATGGGGATTGCATCCAGATCCAAAGGGACAGCCATTGCAAACACCCAAGGAGCGGACTTGCTTATGGGGAACAAGGACCCTTTCCCCCTGCAGAGGGCGACTGGTGGGTGATGTGCTGAGCTGGTTGTAGAATTAACACAGACCTCTCCCTTGTTCCACTGCACCACCCTTCAACCACCACCCAAAAAAGTGGACTGCATCATGGGATATGCGTTCCCTGTCAAGATAGCTACTGCGTAGACTTTAAAAAGAAAGAGCCATTCTGGGATCTTTCAGAGCCCTCTGCAGGAGTCCCTTTGACCCTTTCCCAGCCTCTTATCCCAGCTACAAGACAAAAGTACAGCCTTCCCTCCATTAGCCTCTGCGGGACCCCAGGGTTTCAGTGGCCTCATAAGGCATCCTGCCTCCCGGAAGCATTTAATACCCTGCACAGAATCACAAGGTCACAGAAAGCAGTGAAAACAGAAACCACGGTCATCTCTTCTAGGGTCTCAACCCTCCAAAAGTCCCACAGTTCTGCAAAAAAAAAAACCAACCCCCCCCCCACACACACACACACATCCCACTGATGACCACACAGGAGAACAGCAGGAGTTGCTAGTATTCTTTCTCAAAGGTCTCCTCCGGGATTAGCGTCTGGAAAGGATGATCCCAGAATGTGCTGGTGATGCCGAAACCTGAGAAAAGAGGTGAGAAAGATCCATGGTCAGTTGGGGGGGGGGGGACTCCGGAGCTGTCAAGTCATCACTCGAGGAGATCAGCAGGCAGAGTGAAATACTTGTGTGTTTTTTTCAAACTACTCTGCTATTATTAACACCTGGGAGAAACGGTTCCTAGGTGCCGTCAAGTTCCACCTGACTTATGGCAACACCAACAAAGGGCTTTCAAGGCAAACGAGAAGCAGAGGTGGTTTGCCATTGCCTTCCTCTGCAGCATCTTCCTTGGTGGTCTCCCATCCAAGTGCCGACCCTGCTTAGCTTCTGAGATCTGATGAGACTGGGCTGTCCCATACCATTAAACACCTCCCGGAAACATTACGACACAATCATAATAAGTGTGGAGTCAGTAATACCACTACTACCCAAAAACAACAAAGATGGGATTCTCCGGCAGGAATTCTACAACCAGCAATGGCAAACTTCCTGCCTTCAAGGAAGCAGTTGCTGCACCTTGCAGAATATTCTGGGACATGCCCTAGGTGCCAGGTCAGCTGGACTTTGCCAGTGTCTCATGTGAACCATGGGTATAGCCTAAAACACACTTGACTTTCATCTGCAGCTGCCTAGACCAGGGGTGCCCAATCTTGTTGAGCATGATTGTGGGCACTTCCGGGATTTTGAGAACAGAGTGTCGGTACAAAATGGCCACTCCAAGGGGGGTGGATCACAAAATGGCTGCTAATCACAAAGCAACGTGGAGGTTGCAATCCAGGAACTATCTTATCATGGGAGCAGCTGTTTCGGAATGGGTACTCCCTGAAGTCCTAAAGGTGATGCTTCTTGGTATCTCCTGAAGCACCTCCTGATCCAATGAGGTCGAAGAAAGCCAGGATTTGGGTCTTGGCTTTGGGAGAAAGATGCCTTGTCAAAGAAGCAAATGGGCCTCAAGAAACCCATCTGCAGGCACCATGACACCCATAGACACCACAATAGAGATCACTGGTCTAGATCACTTGTACCCCTTCTTCAGTGCTTAGATTCCCAACTTGGGCTTTGGTAAATTCTAGTTTTCTTTGCTTCTCTCTTGTTCCATCTCCTTGGCCTCTTGCCTCAGCTCCCGATCTGAGTAACTTGTGTAACATTTGGATGCCTGGAGTGACAGGCTCTTTAGTGACCAGATTGACACAGAGCACTTGATATTTTTTGGCTTGAGATATGCTAATCCCCTGGTACTGCTGTTGGCCCCCCCTTTAATATCTTAACAATCTGCAGTGTCCTAGTGTAGATCTGGGTCCCAACTGGAAAACAGGCCACATTCACACAAATATGTGTCTTGGGTACAGACGTTTCCCACCACACGTAGTGAGCATGTGCATAGCGTACCCATTTCCTAGATCAACGACACATTTTTATAAAGGAACAAGGCTTGTCTTTTTAATACCTGTGAAAATTTTAGGCAGTTTTCATTGCATTGCTGATTGTAGCTACTACCCTGTTTTTATTTATTTTTTGATCCACAAATTCAGACATTTCACCATACTTTACATTTGTTTCTTGTCTATTAAAATCCACTTTTTCTTTGACCGCAAGGTGCAATGTTGATTCAGTCCACACTTTAATATATGGCATAGCTATTGCTTTTCACTTCTGAAGAACTGTTTGCTTGGCTATTAACAAGGCTCATGAAGATCTAGGGCCTTTGTTCTTTCCAGAGCTTCCAGGGAAAAGGAATGTATTCAAATATTGCAAATCTGTGGCCTCAGATCCAGTGAAAATTCTAGTTATGGCATTTTTATTGCGCCGCTAATTTTGTAATCTGGCACAGTTTATAGAGTCATAGAATAATAAGAGTTGGAAGGGACCTCCAGGGTCATCTAGTCCAACTTCCTGCACAGTGCAGGAACTTCACAAACACCCCACACACAAACACCCAGTGACCGCTGTTCCATGCCCAGAAGATGACAAAAAAAAAACCCCTCCAGAATCTCCGGCCAAACCGGCCTGGAAAAAAATTGCTTCCTGACCCCAAAGTGGTGATCAGCATTTCCCTGGGTGTGTAAGGAAGGGCCACAAGAACTAAGCACTGAGGCAACCCTTCCTGCCCTCCCTCTCATGATCTGCCTAAGTTCACAGAGTCAGCAGTGCTGTCAGATGGCCATCCAGCCTCTGTCTGAAAACCTCCAAAGGAGGAGAGCCCACCACCTCCTTAGGAAGCCTTATTCCACTAAGGAACTGCTCTGTCAGGAAGTTCATTCTAATGTTTAGCCGAAAACTCTTCTGATTATATCCAGCTCCTAGTAACTTGCTTACCCACATCCATTGGGCCAAGGTGATAAACAGACAAGGAGAGTATCCTCCTGGATCAGACCAGTCTTCCATCTAGTCCAGCATCCTGTGTGAACTAGCTCAGTTTTTTAGCCTCTGGCTCACACATTTTTGTCTTAGCTCAGGAAGGATAGCTCCAGAGCAAACTAATTGATGCAGTAGCCAAATCGCTCGCTCAAAACTTTAATGCCAGGAGCTCAGAAAGTGGAATTTTTGCCCACAAGACCCCACAGCTTAGAGGGAGCCTTGGTCACAGGGTGGCCAACCAGCTGCCTTGGAGGGCCCACAGAGGCCGAGGCTTCCCCTGATGCTGCCTCCCAGCACTGGCACTTCACCTATACCCTGCTTTATTTAACTGCAGTTTCTCCCATTTTTGGAACCCATTCCCACGGCACTGTCTCTATCATATACAGTATTTACTGAACTGCTTTTGAATTGTAAATCTGCCTTGAGTCTTAGCAAGAAGGGCAAATTAAAAATGAATCATATAAATTAATAAATGCCAGAAGTGAGCACTGGGCTTTTATCTTGGGGAGGCTCATCTTCTCCCACACTCCGCTGCCACAGTGTGATTTAATGTACACAACCTGTTGCTGGCAAGACATTAAAACCTGCAGAAGGCCAGGTATCTGGGTTCTGATTTGGGCAACCCAAACGTTACACTCCTTTCGGCCAGCACTACTGCTGAGCTGATCAACTGTGGGAAACTGGTACAAAGACATCTGAGAAGGTCCCCCAGGGAGGTGTCTCCATTTCCAACAGTCAAGTCAGCAGAATCTTACAAAGAGCCACAGGGGTGGTTTCCACGCAGGGACGGGTTTCTGTGGTTTCCCTGTTGTTGTCGCCGCTAATACAGTGCAGCAGCAGCCGGGTTTCTACACCGTCAGTTTCCCCAACCGATTCCCTGTCCCAATTCCTTGGGAGTGGCCACCCCTACTCCCCAAGCGGCCAGGGCGTTTGCAGGTATTTTAAATGTACAAATATCAATATAATGTTATAACAACCCATGTGTCAGGTCCTCTGAATTCCCAGCTTTCACTTTGAAAAAAGTAGGACTCTCTCTGAGATGAAAGGAGCTAGAGACTTACTTGAGGGGGGGGGGATGAAATCCAGGGATTCAGAGAACCTGACACACATGCTGTTATAATGTGGTGTTGATATAACAACATTTGATCGCTGGTTTTTCAATTAGCCTGTGGTGGCAGGGGAAAGCAATGGCTGCCGTGGGGACAGGATCAAGGAAAATGGCTGCCACGAGAGCAGGAAAATCCAAACATTCCCACCCACATGGCAGCCCCTACAGTGATCTTTCCCCAAACTTCACAGCAAAGCTGGTTTGGGAGAGAGTGTAGACAAGCCAGGGAAACCCTTGGAGGTGCAAGTGCCCACCACGATGCTGTGGGGAAGGAAGAAAAAAACCCGTTTCCCAGAGCAAATAACCTGTGTGGAAATGGGCCTGTGTGTGTGTGTAGCAAAACTCCCCACTGCCACCTAGGGTTGCCAGCTCTGGGCTGGGAAATTCCTGGAAGTTTGGGGGTGGGGCCTGGAGAGGGCGGGGTGGGGCCTCAGCAGGGTACGAGGCCACAGAGCCAGGGCCGGCCTGAGGTTTTTTTTGTGCCCTAGGTGGGGCTACCTTCTGGCGCCCCCCAGGTGCATGCCCAATTACGGGGTTGCCAACCTCCAGGCGGGGCCTGGAGAGAAGGAAGTCCCCGATCTGCAGCAGCCGGCGACGGGCTCTTGGCCCGGGGGTGCTGTGCCTCTGCTGCCGGGGGGCGGCCCAAGTGCCCATCCAGGCAGCTCTCGTGGGGAGCCGCTGGGACTGTTCTTACCTGGGTCCGGAGAGGCTGGGGCGTGGGGTGTGCGTGCTCCCCGAGTGGCGCTGGGCTTTCCCTCCGCTCTGCCTTCCCACCCCAAAAGCCATGCCAGGGGAGCCGCCACCGGGGTCGCCTCCACAGTGGGCAAAGGAGCGCTCCGGCCTCTCCCCAGGGCCCTGAAGGCATCCTGACCACAGGAAACGAGGCCGGCAGAACTCCGTGCGACTGGATCCTTCTCCTCCTCCCCCGACGGCCAGTCGGCAGGCCCAGGCAGCCACGTGCACCACTCCCTTCCCTTCCCCATGGCACCCGGTGTCAAGGCGGGCCAGGAGGCGGAGAGCAGGGCAGGCGGAGGGGTGGCACATCGGCAGGGGAGGGCGGCCGGGCGGCTTGGGGCTGCAAGCGGCGGGCCAGTCATCGTCATCTCGCCGGGGGGTCTGCTGCACTGGCTCTCCAGGGGAGGCTCTTCCCCCCTACGCCCGAGGAGACCAGCCTGGGGGGGGGGGGCTCCCGAAGAGGCCGGCAGGGAGTCAGGCCAGGGCAGCCTTGTCTGCGCAGACTGGCAGTGGCTCCCCGAGTCTTTCCTGGCACCTGCTGGCTGGCAGGGCCGGCAGGCTGGGGCCAGAACGCACCCCATCCAGGGCCCGGCGCCCTATCCAGGACCCGGCGCTCTAGGCGAATGCCTAGTTCACCCCCCCCCCTCCCCAGGATAGGGAATTCCTTCAGTCATTATAGCTGTGCGGAAAACCTTTGTATCTGAGGGATCACTGCATCTATCCATATTTGCCCGCAAGGCAGCTCTGATCCTCAGGCAAGAGACTGCTAGCAGCTTTTCCACATAGGTTGGTGAGAACAGTTTCTCTGCGGCCTTTCTTGACGGCTGTTCCTGCTTCCAGAATGGGCTTCCCGAGGACACGAGGAAGGCGCCGACCTGGCAGGGACTTTGGCAGAACTTCTCCATCGTGCTTGTGAGTGGAGATCAGTTATCAGGCCGGGGCAAACGGCTCGCTCTCTTGTCATTTGCCCCAACCTGGGTGGCCTAGGCTATTTGTCAACTCCCAGAAGCTGAGCAAGTTCGGCCCTGGTTCGTACTTGGGTGGCAGGCCACCAAGGCAAGGCGGGGGCTGCGACACAGAATCAGGATGTGGCCAACCACCTTTATTTGTCTCTTGCGTTGAAGTCCCGATGGGACGGCTAGAAATCAGTGGCAACTGGATGGCATTTTCCACCACCACCTTGTTATTTACACCAGGTTAGATCCAGTCAACTTTTTAACTCTCTCACACCTAAAACTCCCTGCCATATTACAACCCTTGTCCCACATGGTTTTCACCTGGGCAGGTCCCACAATCCCTAGCATAAGCTTTTTTGATGGTCAAATTGCACCCCTTTTCACTTACAGACGGTTGAGCAGTGTCTGGCCGACTGAATTTTTGTGAAATTAGATTTTTAGTTGGTTTTAACAGTGCAATCCGCTTTGGAATCCCAGTGACTGAGAAAAAAAAACAGGATATAAATATTCTGAAGTAGGTGTGCTAAAGAAATAAACCACCTTGTGTGGCTGGGTAAGCTTAGAGTGGAAGCACTAAAGTGGTACTGCCAATCCCTGGAATCAGAGCTTGGCTGAATCTTCCCACAATCACCAGCAGGGCAAATCTACCCCAAAGTGCAAGTTTGTTGAGCACAAGTGTATGGCAGCATTGATCCAGGAAAAGACTGTGCAGAGCAAAAAGGAACACAAAGCAGTGCAACACCTTTGACCTGGCAGTATCCGCCCCCCGGGCTATCCAGGGACAAGAGCCCACCCCCTTTACCTGCTTTCTGGTGTTCAAAATGATGCTTGACGTGGTAGGCCTTCAACCTGTACAGGTAAGTCCCTTTCTCTGGAGAGCCATAATGCAGGTAATAGTGGGTCATGTCATAGAGAACGTAGCCAAAAAGCCCCCCACAAAAGAGGGACTTGGCGACCGCTTCAGGAAACAAACAATTGGCAACCACGTAGAAAGCCAAGATGGGCAGGGCTGCCGGTGCAGGTGGGAAAACCAGGCGTGAGGCGTCAAATGGACACTGGAAGGCAAACACAAAAGGTGAGTTGTGACTTCAAATCAATGCCCCCCAAACAACAAGCCAATTCCCAGGCCCAATACTGCCAAGAGATGTGGAGACTTGCGATAAAACTCATGGCCATTTTTTGTTTCTAATAAAATGTGGCTGTTGTCCAGTGAGGGGAAGAAGCAGTGGCAGCTTGGGGATCTGACCCAAAGCACAGGGGAAAGGGCCATGGCAGTGTGACAGAACCAGGGCGGCACAGGGGTTAGAGTGTCAGAAAAGAAGAACAGTTGGTTTTTATACCCTGCTTTTCTCGACCCTGAGGAGTCTCAAAGTGGCTCACAATTGCCTTCCCTTCCTCTCCCCAAATCAGGCATAAGGATGCCAGTCCCCAGGTTGGTATGGGGGATCCCCCGATTCCGAGGGCTCCGGCAAGCCCTGCCCGAAGCCCCACCCCCAAGAGCGACCGCCAGTGGCCACCCCTCTCCCTCCCTTCTGCACGATTTAAAGGGCCCTCCAGCTGATCGGTGGGAGCAGGTGACCCGCTGATCAGCTGGAGGGGTCTTTAAAACCTGCCGGAGAAGAGGGAGAGGGGCGGCCGCTGGCCGCACGCGTCTTGAACTGCAAGCAGTGAATTCGCTGCTTGGAGTACAGGTGCTGGCAGCCCCCGCTTGTAAAAAAACATTTAAAGGGACCCTTTAAATGCTTTTTACAAGCAGGGGCCATGCACGCCTGAACTGCAAGCAGCGAATTCACCACTTGCAGTTCAGGCCAGTCTCCCTAAGGTGATGACGTCAGTTCTGTGTGATGTTGTCATGTTGGGGACGTCCCCTCCCCCTCCAGGGGCGCCCCCCAAAGTCCCCCGCTGGCGGGTGAAAAGGACCTGGCAACCCTGAACAGGCATCTTGTGAGGTAGGTGGGCCTGAGAGAGTTCTGAAGGAAGTGCAACTGGCCTGAGTCACCCAGCAGGCTTTGTGCGGAGGAGGCGTGGGGGATCAAGCCTGGCTCTCCAGATTAGATTCCACCGCTCTTAACCACTACTTCACACTGGGAGGCTCAGGGTTGCCGGGGGGGGTTTGAATCCCCACTCTACCATGAAAGGTTGCTAGGTGACCTTGGGCCAGCCACACAGCCTCAGTCTAACGTGCTTCACAGGGTTGCCACGAGGATAAAATGGAGAAGAGGAGAATGACATTAGCTGCTCTGGGTCCCCACTGCGGAGAAAGGCGAGGTATAAATGAAGTAAAGTGAATAAATACAATGCTGTGTTAACGTGCAGCTTGCACCACTGGGAAACAACAGAAATGATCGCAAACCAGAGAGTCTCAGCTTTCCAGAGCAGCTCAGCTCCACATGGGTTTTTCACATCAGAAAATCTGCATGTTTCACATAAGAGGAGGCAGCACCAGTCTGGATAATATACATTCAATGCTAATCTGTGCACATTCTAAGAAAGCCACACCTGCCCCATTCTCTTGAGTTACATTCCCTCACCCGACCTTTTCCCCAGACAGAGATGGAGCAACTGGTTTGCTCAACCGAAACAAAACAAAAAAGCCCACTTCTTCCTATGATGCACAGTTCGAAATGTCAGCATTCAAGATGCCCCAGGGCTGCTGGATATGCAGCAAATCTCTGTCAGCACAGAGAAGTTGCAAAATCAGAAACTGGCTATGGACTTCAGTTTCCTAAGCACCCGGATTGGGATGCATAAACAAACAAACAAATACGTAAAGCTCCCCCTCCCTGAAATGGTGAAATGGTGCCTTTTTAATTTGTGAAGTTCAGCTTTTGTTGGCGATTCCTTTAGATGGTTCAGGGGAAGAATTTGCTTTCCTCTTTTGCCTGAGTGGAATTCATAGGCCCCACGATGAGAAGCCGAGGACAGAATTCCACCCAAGTGCAGGTTCTCAGACACTTTATTCTCCCATAGTATAGTCCTTCAAGCACAATGGCTTGTTAGGCTTTCTCAGGCTGGTCGCCCAATACAAACACACAGTAAACCACAATACACATAAAAACGCAATTCAGAAATCATGGAAAGATCACGCTTTAAGAGGATGATAACAGTTAAACAAACAAGTAATATATGTCTGCTATAAGAACTGAATCAGGGTCCTCAGAGTCCAATCTGAATCACAGAATCACAGATCTGGAAGGAGCAACACAAGCCGTCTAGTCCAACCCCCTGCTCACTGCAGGATCAGAGCATCCCAGCCGCTGCTTAAAGACTGCCAGGGAGGGGGAGCTCACCACCTCCCTAGGCAGCTGACTCCACTGTTGCACAGCTCTTACTGTAAAATAGTATTTCCTAATATCCAGGCAGTTCCTTCCCGCCCTTAATTTAAACCCATGATTGCGAGTCCTCTCCTCTGCTGCCAACAAGAACAGCTCCCTGCCCTCCTCGAAGTGACAGCCCTTCAAATACTTAAAGAGAGCAGTCATGTCCCCCCTCAGCCTCCCCTTCTCCAGACTGAACATTCCCAGGTTCCTCAGCCATTCCTCACAGGGCTGGGTCTCCAGGACCCCGATCCTCCTCCTCACTCTCCTCTGCACTCGCTCCATTCCGTCCACATCCTTTTTGAAGGGAGGCCTCCAGAGCTGCACACAATACTCCAGGTGTGCAGCGGGACTATGGTCTCTTGTGATTTGGATGTTATGCCTCTGTTGATACACCCAAGACTGCATTAGCCTTTTTTGTTACTGGATTGCACCAGGTGCTCATATTTAACTTATGGTCTACCTGCACCCCAGTACCTTGTTCCCACACACTGCTACCCGGAAGCATTAAAACATGGGTCACTCACGAAAGCTCATACCCTGCCACATATCTGGTTAGTCTGTAAGGTGCTATCTAACAATACAGAACATCCGTTTCTTTCCTAAAGCACCAAGCCTCCCGCGGGCTTTATTGTAAAAGCTCCCTCCTCTCTCTGCTTGTGTATAGCCAGCTCATGCTAACTTCATGCACATGAGCCAAGACCTTGGGCATGTCACCTTGCAAAAGAGGTTCGAGCACCAGCAACTCTCGCTTTGTAGGTATGCAGTGGCTTCTTCGCTTTCCACTCTCTTGCTAAGGGTGTTCAATATTCTGCCCAAACCCACAGGTTGCCTCAGCAGACGGGCATTTATATAAGCCCAGAGTTTTGTAATCAGCCGTGGGCCTCAGTCGTGGGATTCTTTCCTCAACTGTATCACGTCTCGTTCGGTAGCACGGCTCCTGCCACGCAAGCCTCTGCTTTCCAAGAAGCGCTGCCAAGTGATCCCCTCCCGGCTGGGGGATGTCAGTTCCCGCTTACCTTGTGGTGTTGGCCGTGAAGCATGAAGTGCAGGGTGATGAGATAGTAGTTGCTGGCGGGCGGCTTCATGTGGAAGAGGAAGCGGTGGATGAGGTATTCCACAAAGGACCAGATAAACATTCCCGTGGCGAAGATGACAGGGAAATAGTACTTGTAAATTCTGATGGAATACCCTGTGCAGGGGGAGGGGGGAGAACAGGCTGTCAGCAAATTATAACCTGCAGCTGGATCTCCTTGCTCACCGAGGCCCAAGAAAAGCCCGGCTGCAAGGGACGGAAAAGGTTTGTCTAGCTCGGCGGCTGATTCCCAGCACTGGCCCACGAGATGCCCGCAGACAGGGAATGCAGGCAACAGGACTCATCTGTTGATCCGCTCTGAGGCCTGGCGTTGAGAAGTCTCAGAAAGGACCATTTCATTCAGCTCAGAGGCTGGGGCTCAGAGGCAGAGAACCTGCTTGGCATGCAGAAGGTCCCAGCCTTGGTCCCCGGCATCTCCGGTTAAAAGGATCAGGCAGTAGAAGATGTGAAAGGCCTCTGCCTGAGACCCCGGAGAGAGGCTGTCAGTCAGGATAGACTCTCTTGGCCTTGGTAGATCCATAGCTTGATTCAGAATAATAAGGCAGCTTCATGGGAGTGAGGCTTCAAGGGGTTATTTATCCCACCAAGGCTGTTTCTCCCCTTCTCCGGAAGCATGGGGAACAGGAACAAAACAAAACAGAATGTTAAGGTTGTTTCCAGCATTCCTTGTGGGACGTTACAAACGAATTCCAGGACACACGTGGGTCAAGTGGATTAGGGCTACGAACACAGGGAGAAGATTCTTCAGCCTTTGCACCTGGGCTCTTTTCCAGAGCTGATATGGCTGTGGGGAGGGTACTATTTGCCCCATCACAGGAAGAGGAGGAGGAGGAGGAGGAGGAGGAGGAAGAAGAGTTAGAGTTGGATGTATACCCTGCCCTTCACTTGGAGTCTCAGAGCAGCTTACCATCTCCTTTCCCTTCCCCTCCTCACAACAGACACCCTATGAGGTAGGTGGGGCTGAGAGAGCTCTCTCGAGAACTGCTCTTGAGGACAGCTCTGAAATAACTTGTGACTGACCCAAGGTCACCCAGCTGCCTGCCTGTGGAGGAGTGGGGAATCAAACACGGTCCTCCAGACTGGAGTCTGCCACTCTTAGCCACCACACCAAACTGGCTCTGATAGAGAATAAGCGGTTTCCACAACAGGCCAACCAGGTCACAAACTCAGCTGAAGGGAGGGAGGGAGGGAGGTTCAAGTACATTCTCCCTACATGCTGTGGTCCCAGTCTAAAGCAGGATTGCGCCTGCCTGGGAATTCCATTCCCAGCATGGAACTTGCCACCACAAGTCTGATTGCACAGACCTGGGAAGGGCACATGGAATATAATATGTAATGATGACCCAGAAACGGTAGCCCATGTTCTACTTCACTGTGATTTTTATGGGGAAGTGCGGGACTGTATAATTAAACCTACTGTGTCTAACTTTTACGGTCCATCTGAGGCGAAGTTAGTATCTCTTTTACTATCTGACCGATGTTCCCACATTACAAGTTCAGTTGCAAGGTACCTTCTGGTCTGCCATAACAATCAGGGAGCAGAAGTCTAGCTTTTCTATGTGATGCTTGATGGTTTTTATAATTGAGATTCTCTGTAAATTGGCCATGTTGTACCTTTTCTCCTTTTATGCCAATAAAGGTATTTGGATTGGACTGGATGTAGTGATGCCTAATTGCCACTTTGGAAGGATAAGAGGATCTGTCCAGAGCACAGGGCTTGAGAAGGTGGCCAACAGGACGCCTGCCTTCTTACTGGCACCCTGGCGAGAGAAACGGGGCTTTCAAACCAGGGAATAGAGCCAAAGTATCACAGAATGACTAGGGAAGGTGTTTTTACTACGGGGAACAGAATGGCAGCCTACGGCCACTGTCCATGGCACTTGTCATTTGTTTACTCTATGATTTATGCTGCTCTGATTACACTGTGTTCTAATTCTGCAATCCTGTTCTCTGCATTGTTTGAGATTTCACATTGTTTCTAATTTTTGTAATCCTAGCGTCCCGTTTATTAGATGCCTCATGCTATTTGACTGCATCTTTTATATTGTATAATCCACCTTAAGCCTCAGTGAGACCAGCCGCACACAGAGAAAACAAATTAAAATGAATAAATACAATTCACACCTGGAGCAGCCCCCACGCATTCAAGACAGAAATGCAGGGCAGCGAGATAGAACTGCCACTGCTGGGGTTGCCGGATCTGGGTTGGGAAATACCTGGAGATTTGGGGTGGAGGGGTGGAGCCTTGAGAGGGAAGGGTTCAGAGAGGGACCTCAGCAGGGTAGGATGCCATGCAGTCCACCCTCTAAGAAGAGGAAGAGATTGGATTTATACCCCCCCCTTCACTACCCGAAGGAGCTTCAGAGCAGTTTACAATCTCCTTCCCCTCCCCACAACAGGTACACTGTGAGGTGGGTGGGGCTGAGAGAGCTCTGAGAGAACTGCTTGTGAGAGAACAGCTCTGAATGAACCTGTGACTGACCCAAGGTCACACCAGCAGGTGCAAGTGGAGGAGTGGGGAATCAAACCTGGTTCTCCCAGATTAGAACCCGCGCTCCTAACCACGACACCAAACTGGCTCTACAGCATCCATTTTCTCCAGGAGAATGGATCTAGTCATCTGGAGATGAACTGTAATAGCAGGAGCTCTCCAGGTGCCACTTAGAGGCCGGCAAGCCTGGTAATTGCCCATTTTGGCCAGATGTGTGTGTGTGTGTGGGGAAATCGGAGACCAAGTCCCAAGAGCACCCAAACTGGTTTAATTAAGACTGTACAATGGGATCTCTGGAGAAGGTCCTGAGTCCCTGACCCGTAGGGTTGCCAACTCCGGGTTGCAAAACTCCTGGAGATCTGGGGAGCAGAGCCTAGAGAGGGTGGGATTTGGGGAAGGGAGGATGCTCAACCGGGTTATAATGCCACAGAGTCCACCCTCCAAAGCAGCCACTCTCTCCTGGGGAACTGATCTCTGTAGTCCGAAGATCAGTTGTCATTGCGGGGGATGTCCAGGCCTTACCCTGGAGCCATACAGGCTGTAGGTCTCATCCTAATTTCTGCACAATTCTGAGCCAAGTCAGGAAGCATCACCCTGGAAACAGCCTCAAGCCGCAGAGGAAGCCAGGCGGAGACTTTTGCCACCAGGGACAGTAGGGGAAGGAGGGGACGAGAACGGGTGCCTTCCCTGCCCCCAGAAAAATAGCTGAGGCTGGCACCGAATGGCACCCCCAGTGAAGGGAAGACAGTCCGCCAGAGAACAAGGGACAGAGCAGGCCTCGGACTGCAGGTGCCGCTAGCCGAGGGCTGACTGGGGAGATTCAGGGCACACAAGCCTCTCTCTGTGCGCAGTGCTCGGGCTGTGAGAGTGGAAGAGAAAGGGGGTGGCTGTTTGAAACAATAGCAGCTTTCTGTGCTCCTGGCCTCAGAGCCCTCCACCCTCGGTGCCAAAGTGTGTTTGCCATGCTCTGAAAAGAACTGCAGGTCTTTCAGGCTGTTAGCTGCAGCCAGCCGCGAGGAAAAGGCACACTGTGCATGCTCAGAGGCAGCCTCCTCGTCATGACTTCCTGAGCTCCGAGCATCAAAGAGACACCTAGCGATTCCCAGCCGACAGCCATCTGCCTGTTCCGCCAACAAAGCTGAGCTGGGTCGGCTCCAGTGGGCCCCTTCTGCTAGCCCCAGGGCAGCATCGGGGAAAGCAGCCGCCAGCGCACAGACAGGTTCCGATCAGAGTGGGTCACCTTATCTCAAAGCCCATTTGAAGAACAGGAAAGGCCAGGTCCAGAAGGGTGCAGGCAGGCAGCCGGGGGGGGGGGGGGGGGGGGGGGGGGGGGGGAAGAGGCAAGGACAGATCGAGAGTGCCCCTTAAATGATCTTCCATCCGCTCCGTGGTGGGCTATCCCACCAGCAGTTTCCCTCTCTCATGATTCCCGGAATGCACGCGCACGCAGACACACTCTGAATTTTGTGGGAGGAAGCAAGGAAGCCGCTCACAGGCGTGATGGGGAGTGGGGAAACACCAGCTGAGGA
>NW_015164749.1:179001-185558 GCF_001447785.1 Gekko japonicus
TCAGCCGCTCCTTCGCTCCAACTTGCTCCCGTTGGAAATGGGGTTTCCCCTCCTGTTTCAAAAGGGGCCCTGGAATAACTTCTGACACACCTCTCTAGTCCCGACTGGCCTGAGACTAGGGCTGCCAGCTGTGGGATGGGGGATACCTGGAGATTTTGGAGGCGGAGCCTGGGGAAGGCGGGGCTTGGGGAGGGGAGGGACCTCAGCAGGGTGTAATGCCATAGAGCCCACTAGGCTTGCCAAGTCCCCCCGGGGGGCGGGGATCGGGCCCCGGGGGGAACTCCACCCCCACGTGCTTGTCACCCGGAAGTGATGCGGGTACGGCGGGCACGCTGGGGGCAGGGCCATGGTCATCCGAGGGAAAACTCTATGGTTTTCCCTCGGATGGTCCTGCCCCTGCCCCCAGCGTGCCCGGCGTACCCGCGTCACTTCCGGGTGATGTGGATGCGGCGCGCGCGTTCCAGACAACGGCCGGGAGTCCCCCGCTCCGGTAAGTTTCTGACTTGGCAACCCTAGAGCCCCCCCTCCAAAGCAGCCATTTTCTCCACGGGAACTGATCTCTGCTGTCTGGAGATCAGCTGTAACAACAGGAGATCTCCAGGAGCTACCTGGAATTTGTCAGCCCTCCCTGCAGCTCAGTTTTCCCTTCACTTCACAGGCTATGAGAACGGCAGGGGCGCAAAGCAGTACTGCTCCTCAGCAGCCTACCCATCCCTGCCCCCCACACACCTAGCAAAAGACGCATAAGATGCTACTGCCTATCTGGAAATCTGCACCCCACCCTCCCCCTCCTCAACACCCGCGATGCTGTCAGACTTACTTGTAGTGACTGAGGTAAAAAGCCGGACGTCATCGTTGGCGAGAGACGTGTAGCAGTACCAGCTCAGGTAGATTACCAGTGGAATCCAGATGGCTATGACCGTGTACCTGGAAGAAAGGTAAGCCCCTTTCAGGTTTGTGAGGCCAGCTGTCGCTCGCTGGCGAGGGCAGGTCTGGGAGGCTGGCAGCCCTGTAGGGACTGGGACGGCAGACAGGCACTTCTCCCCTGAGATCAATGAAGGCCAGGGCCAGAAAGGTGCACAGCCTAAGAGGTACACCCCACTGATCCTCTGCCGTGTCACAGGAGGACACTGGAGCCCATTTCCCCAGATCGTGGGCTATTTTACAGGCATTCCGGGACTCTCACTGTTCTAAAAGAGACGTTGATGTGGCCGAGGCTGGCCCTGACGGAAGTCCTCTGCCCATTTCTGGGAGCCAGGTAGTTTCCACTCCATGCACGTGCCGTGTGCCACATCTCCTATCCTCTGCACATCAGAGATGCTTATCAACCACACCCCAGTACCTGAAAAGATCACTGAATGGCTTGTTCCCCCCACTGACTGGACTAGGGGAAGCACGGTGTAGTGGTTAAGAGTGGCGGACTCTAATCTGGAGAAACGGGTTGGATTCCCAACTCCTCCTCTGCATGAAGCCTGCTGGGAGACCTTGGGCCAGTCACAGTTCTCAGAACTCTCTCAGCCCCACCTGCCTCACAAGGTGCCTGCTGTAGGGAGAGGAAGGGAAGGAAATTGTAAGCTGCTTGGAGACTCCTCAGGGTAGAGAAAAATGGGCTATAAAAACCAACTCTTCTTCTTCTCTGCAGTACAGCAGAATGTTTACCTTACCAATGGGTTACCAAGCAGCTGCAGACCAGCAGTGCGAATCCTAAGCAGAGTTATACCCTTCCAAGTCCACTGACATCAACAGGCTTAGAAGCCTGCTCGGGATGGCACTGTGGGCATTATCTCTGCTCTTCTGATCATCCTGGGGCCAAATCTAGCAGTCCTTTACAGGGCCCCTGTGCCCCTGCTTTCTGCACCGCTGACTCCAAAACCCCTCCCTTGGCTACAGAATGGCTCATTTAGTCCGCGACACCTAAACAATTGCCTGCCTGGAGAACAAACTGCCACTTCTGTCACTATTTTGTGTAAAGGAGCAACCAGCCAGATATGTCTATGAAAGAAGTTTCCGAAGGAGACTTGGTGAGGGTTGGTGTCCTCTGACACTTGTCCACAGCATCTGGCGATCAGAGGTCGGCTGCCATGGACCAGGGAGGCTCCATTTACCCTCAGTGACTGCTGATCACCCACCGCAGGGATGCCCATCAGCTGTCGGTTGCAGAGAATGGTTAGGGTGTAGATATTGTGTGGGAGAGGCAGGGTATTCTCTCTCTGGCCACTCTGTGTTTCACCAACTGCAGAAGGAGCAGGAAACTGGTGCCAGTGGCCAGGATGCTCGGAAGGTGGATGTTCCTCGAAAAGACTCCGTGGGTCAGGTTCAGTCCATGCTCAGGAACTCAAGCCATTGCATTTGGCATTGGGAATGAAGTTCCCTCTGCACACACAAACACACACAACGGTGACATCCCTGCCCACCCTGCCATTAACTTTCCTCTGCAACTGTCGTTTGACTTGCTAATGTGAACGAGTCATGAGACACAGTTTGCAGGGCCGCGTGCTTGCTCTCTGCTAATTATTAACTAACGGGGCTGTCAAATGGCACATTCCTTGTTCGGGCCTGGGGCTTGGACTAGAGACCCCTCTGCTCCTTTGCAGATCCATGACGCTGCGGCTTCCGTAACAGAGTATTAACAGCCAGGAGGAAGAGAGCCTGAGCTGCAGGCCCATTCTACCCAATGCGACATTATCTTCCAACTTAGCAGCATCTCAGATGGGTCCCCTCCCCTACGGGGAGAGACACTCAGCTCCTCCTCACCATTCTGTTTTGGAGAGGGACTCCATGAAATCAGAGTAGAACAGGCGGATCGGGCGGTCCACAGGTTGATGCACCCACTCGTCATACTTCTCCCCCAAGTAGCCCACCTGCCAGAGCAACGGCTTGCGCCAGTCCACGAGGTCCTGGAGAAAAGAAAGGACATGGAATCAGAGGTTATGGCAAGATCCAGCTGGGCACCATGGTCCACCAGTACTTCTCCTGGGCAGAGCCACTATAAGGCAGGGCTTCTTATTGGTTGCCCTCACTCAAGTGAAAGGGTTTTCCAGGAGCCATGGAAGATCAATAGGACTGGTGAGCAGCGCCTGGGCTTTTCTTAGTCAACAGGAGGTTCTTATTCTCCATTCAGATCTTCCTTCTTTTTATTCTCCCTTCCTTCCCCTGGGCTTTCCTTCATTTCTTTTTACTCCCCTTCTGCAACTCCTTTGCAGAGCAAGGAGAGAGGTACGGGGCATGACTCCACCCCTGTGGCAGCCATTCCCCCTCACAAAATTCCAAAGGTGGCCACAGGCTCAAAGTGGTTAGGTACAACTGCTCTAACTGTACAGTGTGAGCCACTACTCAGGTTACTCCTATGGGAACACAGAACGAGGTACACAGCGTGGAATCCACGGCTTCCCTTTCTTTTTTTTTAAAAGGAAAGCGGCAAGTTTCTAGACCTTGTGGATGTATTAGGACTGGGGTCGCCAGGTCCCCTCGCTGCACCAGTGGGGCGATTGGGGGGGGGGCGTTCCGGGATTTGGCCTGGAAGTGACGTCATTACATCGGCAATGTTGCAAGGTGACACTCTGGTTTGAGAGTGAAACTCTATGGTTTTAGGCCAAATTTACCACAGAGTTTTACCCTCAAACCAGAGCGTTCTGCATGGCATCACTTCCGGGTGATGTTATTGCATCGGGGACATTGTGTGGGGACGTGGCTGTTTGGGGGTGGGGTTTCCTCCACTGGCCAGCCGGCTGGTGGCCGGCTGAAGCCCCAAAAACCCGGGAAACCCCCACCAGGACCTGGGGACTGGCAACCCTAATTTGGACAATGCCTACCAAAATCTCAGAAGAGAGAGCAGGGCTGAATAGCATTCATAGGGGTCACAGGAAGCTTCGTATCTTTCCCTTCTTGTCAGCAGGCCTACGTGTAAGGGCATAGAGGCCAAAAGCTTCCTCTGTTGCCATCCCCAACCACAGGCTCTGATATTAAAAAGTACACTGCCTCCTGCCCTGCCCTGGATAGCCCAGGCAAGCCCGATCTTGTCAGAAGCTAAGCAGGGCTGACCCTGGCAAGTACTTGGAAGGCCGACCTACAAGGAATACTGGAGCCGGGATGCAGACGCAGGTTATCAAGCCACCGCTCTGAAATGTCCTAGCCCCACTAGGGGTCGCCAGAAGTCACCATGACTTCCAAGCTTGCAGGCACGCGCACACACACACACATACAAAATACGGACAAAAATAGTTTAAAAGTACACTTTCTCATAACACGGTAGGTCAGAGTAAATTATACAAAATCCGCAGGACTATCTGCACAAATTATTTAATTTGGATAATTTACACAAATGACAGTATCTTCAGGCATCTTAGGCCGTTACACTGGAAAACAATTTAAAAATTAGACTGTACAATCAACATTAGATTTATTACCTGCCATTAGCAGGCACCCAAGGAAGCGGAGAAGCAGAACTTGTTTGCCATACAGTGCAGAATTAATTTACAGACTATACTACTACAGGACGTTGTGATGGCCACTGAAATAGGTAGCTTTAAAAGTGGATTAGACAAATTCCTGAAGGAGAGGTCCATCAGTGGCTATAAGCCAGTGCCCAAACTGCGACCCAAAACCCACTTATTTATCGCAAAGTGCCAACACGGCAATTTAACCTGAATACTGAGGTATTCCCACCGAAAAAAGATGAGCTCCAGCCCACACCGAGTGGCAAGAGTGTGTGGGGGAGGTGTTTCTATTCCCCCCCTCAGGTGTCAAAACAGTCTAAAAGCACAACCACTGGCACCACGCTAAAAACCCAACCGGGAGCAGCAAAACCATGCCAGCTTTCCACAGGCTAGCTTGGCAAGAAAGCGCCATGGGTTTTTTCAAGGCACGGGGAGTCGGGGCCTGAGCACGGAGCAAGGGTAACACTTAGATGCTGGCAGATACTAATCGAATGTCATCAGCAGTCAAATAAAGTGAGCAAGGAAAGCAGATGGGAACCAGAAGGAAGAGACAAGACTGTCCACATGGACTGTGTGTGAGAGAGCGACAGAACAGGGGGAACACAGGGCAGATACTTGTTTCATAAACTGCATTTAATTTATGTACAGGAGCATCCTGTACACCGCCTTTCTCCACATGGTACCCAATATCGCTGGCATTAAATTGTGATAAAACTTTTCACTGACACATTTCAATCAGGAGGGTCACTGGCAGCGTTCCCTCTAAGTTAAGTAAGTGTGAGCTGGCTCACAGCTTTTTAGCCTCCGGCTCACGCATTTTTGTCCTCGCTTGGGAAGGATGGCTCCAGAGCGAACTAATTTATGTAGAGTGGCCAAATTGCTCGCTCACAACGTTTGTGGCGGTAGCTCACAAAGTAGAGTTTTTTGCTCACAAGACTCCACAGCTTAGAGGGAGCACTGGTCATCGGGGGTCACAGCTAGCACGGGGCACGTGGGGCAATGCCCCTTCCCAAATGTGCAATGCCCCCCGGCTTCGCCCCCAGCCCCAGCACATGACAATCGTCTCCTGCCCTGGTCATTTGCATGAAGTCAGAAAGGCGCCATCGCACTGCTTCCCAGCCCTCCCGTCAGTGTGGATTTCAACTGTTTTGGGGAGGGGGAGGAAGCCTGGGGCAAGCGGTGTGCTGCCCTCCTCCCCCTCCGAGCTTGCCCCACTCCCCCTCAGTAAGTTCAAGCAGCGCAACTTCTCTCCCCGCCCCCCGCTCCTGTGCCTTTGGAATCCCTTTGCTCTCTTCACATCTTCCCTGCTTGCCTTTCTGCCTGGCCCAACTCTAGGCACAATTACTGGCGAGTAACCCCCACAGATCTCCAACGTAAACCTGCCTTGGAGGGGCGGCTGCTGCTGCTTTTTACAGCACATGTTCGCTCCCTAGTTTCCTCCGCCTGGCCACCTTCCCAGCTGAGAGCCTCTCTTTTCTTTCTCTCTGCTCCCCCCTTCCTCCTCCTCCAGTACGGTGATTGAATGATGGATGCTGGAATGTCTTTTGTCCCTTGTGATCCTTGGTTCCGTTGGACTCATGGCAACCCCAGGGCATTTTTAATTAATAAATAAATTAAATTTGCCACTGTGCCCCCTCTTTGCCCTCCCCATAAAAATGTCTAGCTACGGGGCTGAGGGTCATTAAAGAAGCCTCTCACCTCTAGGATGGGAAGTCCTGCTCACCACCACTGACAGGCTGTGTCCAGCCGTGATGGAAAACAGCATAACCAAAGTGGGTTTAACCAGATAAATCCTGATTAAGACCACTGGGGCAACCCTGACATAATTTACATTTGGCATATTTACATTTGGCCCATCGAAATCCAAGGCGAGAAAGATTCAAGGCACATCAGGAGACAGTTTCCCATCCCCAACTTCTACTTAAAAGGTGAGGAGGAGATAGCAGAGCAGAAGAGACCTCAGCTGCATCCAGTTCCAGACATCCCAACAAGTCTGCAGTGGAACCCCAGTTGGGCACAAACATCACCGTCTGTCACTGTTCTCACGGGGGGCCCCTCATTTGTCCTCCAGCAAACAGAGTTTGGTTGGGAACTTCTTGATTGATCTCCCTGTTCAATGCA
>NW_015164749.1:185604-196637 GCF_001447785.1 Gekko japonicus
CTGCACAAACCAGAATCCTAAACTGGGATTCGACTGAGGTGTTAGAACCAAGACTCTCATACACACCACTCCCTCTCCCCATCCCTCCATGAGGGGCGTTTACTTAAAGTCCGGGGGGGCAGGGGGCTGAACCACAAGTTGAGAGTAGGGACTTTAGGTAGAACTCCCAAAGACCCCAAAGAAAAATAAGGTAAGGCATGGAGGCATGCGGCAAGTAAATGTCCCATGTGGCAAGTAAATGTCCCAAAGTCCTAGAGAAAGAAAAGGGGCGTTGTCGGCCTCTGTGCAAGCGGAGAGGATGAGACAGCACAGTTTGGGCTAGCAGAGCAGCACGAAAGAATTTCAAAGAAATTAGGTCCAGGAATTCAGGATGAAAGTCGTGGTTGACTTCTAGCGACCCCTAGTGGGGCTTGGATATTTTACAGAGGTGGCTTACTACTGCCTGCCTCTGCCTCCTGGCCCAGGTATTCCTTTGGAGGTCTCCTACCCAAGTACTTGCCAGGGTCGGCCCTGCTTAGCTTCTAAGACCTGATGAGATCAGGCTTGCCTGGGCTATCCAGGTTGGGGCGGGAGCCGATTACCTTTTGCTGATGTTCCCTGACTGTCTCCTAGCCTACCAGCCTGCTGCAGGCAGAGGGGGTGCTTCCATCCTGCCTGCCCTTTTGTCCACCCTGCCTGGATGCAATCTCTTTTTGTCACCTTTCTGGGAAGCCCCTCTTCCCTTTAACTCAGCCAGAGTCAGGAAATCCATTGATTCTCACCCTGAATTCCTGGACCTCATTTCTTTTATCTATTATCTGAAGAAGTGAGCAATGACTCACGAAAGCTCATACCCTGCCACACATTTTGTTAGTCTTTAAGGTGCCACTAAACTCTTGCCCTTTTCTTTTGGTTAGTATTTGTGTGTATGTGTGTGTGCGCTGGAGGCTAAAAAACTGTGAGCTTGCTCACACTGACTCAGCTTGAAGGGAACACTGGACAGGACAATTTCTTTCTCTAAGGCAGGGCCACCAGGGTCACAGTAGCAGTGCAGTTATTAGTAAGTCAACTGTGAAGGGAAACCATAGTTCCCCTGATCCGCTACTTACGCCAGATAGTTTCAGAAAAGAACTGCGATGGCCTGCTGTTGAAGAGCCATATTCAAGTCTAGTAGCACCTTACAGACCAACAAGGTTTGGGAGGGGGGTATAAAAATCTGAGTGTCGATTCCCCTTTCATCAAGTACCAACGAAGGGAGCTTGGTTCTCGGAAGCCTGGAAATCTCATTAGTCTCTGAGATGCTGCTGGACTTGAGTCCAGTTGTACTGACATCAGAGTTTGTGTGGCAGGCTAGCTACAGGAAATGCATCCTTTCATCCAACCACTGAAGCCTCCTGATCGCTATGTGGACTGATCTTTCCATTCCTCCTGCCATGCTCTTTTTCTCTCTGTTGTTTCTTCACAGACGGTATTATCCACTGAAGGTCCCCTCTCCCTCTTACCTTTACAGAAACAAACAAAACCGGCCCTCTGCCTCCAAGGAACTTGTTAAATTACTATAGCCGGGACTGACTGAACTTGAGGACCAGACAGCCTAAGCAGATCCATGTTGCTACCGGGCAGCCCGGTTATCTCTCTTATTTTTGATTATTAGTTTCTACACAAACTTTTATATATGCTTTAATCAGATTGTGTACCAGCCCACATATGTGCTCATAGCCATTTCTTCGAAAAATTAGATGAGCAAGAGAAATTATATGTTGCAGGTGTAATGGCTGAAGGTGTTGGCTCCGAGACAATAAAACTGCAACCTTTCAAATGGAGAAACCCGAGAAGACCTCATTACAACCTGGCTTTAAGTCCAAAAGCTAGTGAACAATATTATCGCTGTAAGAGCATTAGCAAAATGAGATAATAGCATGTTTTGGAAAGAAATGTTTTATCGGACAGAGAGGAGAATTAATTGCAATGGGAATCCTGAATCAGGAGTTGTACACTCTCCAGGCTTACAAGCAGAAAGCAAACCTTGCAAAGCAATGCAAACACAAAGACTGCTCCAGGCAATGGCACAGGCAATTGGGATGGGGGGCCGTTACGTAACTAGTCAGCTCGAAAGCCAGAATTTAACTAAAGGCATCCAGATGAGCAGATGTCCTGCAGAAGAAAGGTGTGTGTGCTGTCTCACAGCAAAGGGATGAGGCCTAGATTTTACAAGCAGCAAGGCACAAGCCAAACACAACGATCCCTGGAGCTGATACACAGTGATATGTGTGGACCAATGAAAACTCAAACCTCTAGTAGAAATAAATATGTGCTGAGTTTAACAGTGGTGGACTCTGTCTGGAGAACTCTAATCCCCACTCTTCCACTGTTGTGGGGAAAGGAAGGGGAGGCATTTGTAAGCCACTCTGAGACTCTGAGTGAAGGGCAGGGTATAAATCCAACTCTTCTTCTTCTTTTATTGATGACTGCTTAAGGGATACACTGTGACCTATCTAATTAAAAGAGAAAAGTCAAGTGTTGGAAAAATTTAAAGCATATGTGGCATTGGTCACTAACAGATTTCAAAGAAAGCCAACAGCAATCCACACTGATAATGGAGGGGAATAGGTGGGACATGAAGAATTATTTAGCTGAACAAGGAACAGAGCATCAGCTTACAGTCCCGTACACTCCAGAGCAGAATGGTGTAGCAGAAAGGAAAAAATCACATGTGCAGATGTATGCTTTTTGAAGCAGAGCTACCTGACAACACTGCTACCTACCTGCAAAGCAGATGATCTACCAAAGGTGCAAGTAGTACACCATTTGAACTGTGGTATCGGCACAAACCCAGCCTGAATCGTCTAAAAGTGTCTGAATCAAAGGCCAACACTTACATTCATAAAGAAAAGTAGACCAAAATGGATCTTGGAGCAGAAGGCGGCATTTTTGTCAGCTATGCACTGGGATATGGAGGATACACCTCGGAGAGCGATACACCTCGGAAAGCGTTACGCTCTGAGAGTCAACATCTCCTGGTGATCCCTGGGCCAAAGGACGTCCGCCTAGCCTCAACCAGGGCCCGGGCCTTTTCTGCCCTGGCCCCTACCTGGTGGAACATGCTCCCTATTGTGATCAGGGCCCTGCGTGATCTTATGCAAATCTGCACGGCCTGCAAGACAGAGCTGTTCTGCCAGCGGGCTTTGGCTGAGGCAGCGGGCATCTACATATGCCCCCTCCGAGGTTGTGATCCCCCACCCTCTGATAACCGGCCATACCGAGTTACATCAATGGGCTGGATTCTCCCTACGGCAAGCGTGACTATTTTATATGTTTTAATGTGTTTTAAATTTTATTGTGTTTATTAAAATGTTGTCATCCGCCCTGAGCCCATTTATGGGATGGGCGGGATATAAATGCGAAAAATAAATAAATAAATACAGAATCCTCAACCCAGAGACAGAAACAGTCAAGAACTACAATGTGGTCTGCATTAATGGAAGGGAGAAATCAAGCAACATGAAGTAGATCAAATAGAAACAGTGCATCCGAGCACAATGGACAACACACATGACACACCTGCAGAACCTAAAGAACCAGAAGTGGCTGCAGAACCAAGTGTCAGATGATCAACCAGATCAAACAAAGAAGTACCATCAAGAAGACTTTCTTATCTAGCAAAAGCACAAGCTATACCTGAGACTTCCACATGGGAAGACATAGCAAGAATGCCTGCCAAAGAAGCAGAAAAATGGAGAAAAGCTTAAGAAGAGACTGAATCTCTGATCAAGAACCAAACATAGATACTTACAGAACTGCCTCCAGGGAAGAAGGCAAGCGGATCTTCAAAACCAAGCATGATGCAGTAGGGGAAATACAAAGATACAAAGCCAGGTTGGTTGCTAAAGGATATTCTCATGTCAGATGATCAACCAGATCAAACAAAGAAGTACCATCAAGAAGACTTTCTTATCTAGCAAAAGCACAAGCTATACCTGAGACTTCCACATGGGAAGACATAGCAAGAATGCCTGCCAAAGAAGCAGAAAAATGGAGAAAAGCTTAAGAAGAGACTGAATCTCTGATCAAGAACCAAACATAGATACTTACAGAACTGCCTCCAGGGAAGAAGGCAAGCGGATCTTCAATACCAAGCATGATGCAGTAGGGGAAATACAAAGATACAAAGCCAGGTTGGTTGCTAAAGGATATTCTCAGAAGTATGGTGAAGACTATGATGAAACCTTCACAACAGTGGTGAGACATACATCAACAAGAATGCTCTTGTGCATAGCAGCTGCAAAGAAGATGCATGTGGAGAATTTGGACATAGACTGCTTTTTCTACATGGAGAAATGTTTACAGCCACCAGGATTTGAACAATCCAAAGACAAGCAACTCATGTGCGAATTGCAAAAGAGCAGCTATGGGCTGAAACAGGCTGGAAGATGTTGGAATGAGAAACCTCACTGAATGCTAACCAAGGAAGGATTTGAGCAAGGCAAGGCAAAACGTTGCCTATATTCAAGAACAAATGGACTTACATTCTGACTCATGTGGATGACCTGATTTTATGCTATGAAGACAAGGAGGACTGTGATGAAATAGTTCAACATCTGAATCAAGAAGCAGAAGTGAAAAAATTAGGAAACATCAACTACTATCTTGGAATACAAATAGAACGAGAGGAAGATGGAAGTTATCTTTTCAACCAGAAACAGAAAAGTCCAGAATTTCTGGACTACATGAATATGAAAGGAGCTAAACCAGCAGACTAGGCAGGAGATATGTCAGGATCCTGCTTAAATCAGTTCTCAACACCAGTCACTTCGAAGCAAGCTAACTTTATTGAGACTTTGATAGATACCATAACTGGACACAAGCTATTGTTAGGACTGAAGTTGAACGCGTGAAGGTTACAGATATAGTGGGTTCAAGTAAAGGCACTAAAGATCAGGACCCAATCACCCCACGGTATTTGCCTGCCCCCCCACTAAGCACGTACCTCTCCCAGATCATCCCTCCCACCAAAACTAACAGTTGCCTACCCCCCCTCAGACATGTAGCCCCTACATAGCAAGAAAAACAGAACAACAGACATTTGAGAAGCCAGGACATTTGGCCCCACTAAGGTGACACGCCTCTGGCGTATCAAAGAGAGAGGAACCTCCTCTCTCAATGGCAGGTGAGCTGTAAAATGCACAGGGAGCCTGACAAGATACTACAGATAGAAAGTCAACCAGTGGACATATATTCTTCAGAGCAGTCAGCTGGAGCAGCAGGAAGCCAGAAACTGTAGCTGTGTCCTCAACTGAAGCAGAGCATGTATCCGCAGCAGGAGCGTGCAGACAACTGAAATGGATACTGCAACTAATGCTTTGGGACAGAGGAACCCAAACCAGTACAACTCTCTGAAGACAACCAAGGGTGCATAAAACTCGCACAGACTGAGAAGATCAACTGAAGAACTATCTACATGGGTGTGAAGAATCACCTGGTAAGAAAATGCAAGAAGACGGGCTTGTCGAGTTGGAATACTGTCTTACAGATGAAATGATTGCAGATGGACTCACCAAGCCACTTTGAGAAAAATTTGAAAGTCTACATAAGATGAATCTTGTGGACTATGTACACTAGACCCTGAGAAGGGCTGTTGGAAAAGGCAATGTCTGGTGTACAAAGAAGAAGAGAAGAAGACCCTGGAGGAGGCAGCAAGAAGATAATTAGATAGGATAGTGAGGTCAACACCTTCTCTTCTTTTAAGCGTCATTCCTTGTCTGCCTCCAGAAAACTACTCTTAGGGCAATTTCTTCCTTCTTCTTGGAAGTTCCACACTTAGTCTTACTCTCTCTCAGCTAGAGATGTAGTTAGGAACTTATCTCTGTCTCTCCTCTTTCTTATTGAGTATATTAGTTCCTAAATAAACCTTTATCTACTCTTTAATCAGGTTGTGCATCGTTGCTGTGTTAATTACTCTGCCAACACCAGGGAGGCCAGTCGCACCCAGTTTGCTGGGTTATTTCCTCCTGCCACCCAGCAGTAGTGGTAGCTGGGAGCAGGAGATCCTCCAGTGGGAAAATGGTGTGTGTGTGTGGGGGGTCAGTATTATCCCCAATGCTGTTTAATACCGATGGTGAGCCTTTGGCAAGATTGAGGTAGGTTGCCATCAGTATGCAGAGGGTATTGGCTCATATCTTTTAAATTTATCAGTTGAAGGCTTTATAATGCAAGCTGCCTTGGGAGGGAGATGTGGGATAGCAATAAGGATAATCGTATCAGAGAACCGTTCGTTTATCTATCCAAGACAGAAATCACGCCAGGGTATTGCAGTAATAATAAATAGAATTCAAGTAGCCACATGAAAGGCCAGTGGAGTTTTATTCCCTCATAAACATTCATGGACTACAGGCCACTTCTTCAGTTTCAGTGAGTGGCTATTATAGGGTTGCCAACTCCTGGTTGGGAAATACCTGTAGATTTTGAGGATGGAGCCTGGGGAAGGCGGGGTCTGGTGAAGCAAGGGACCTCTGCAGTGTATCATGCCATGAAGTCTACCCTCCAAAGTAGCCATTTTCTCCAGAGGAACAAATCTCCATCGTCTGGCGATCAGTTGTAATTCTGGTGGATCTCCAGGCCCACCTGGAGGTTGGCAAGCCTAGGCTATTAGCACAAGTCTCCTTGCCTTGCTTAGTTTGTACATTAATACTGCTATTCATAGTGCCAAGAGATGCTTATTTCCCCCCTGCTCTGCCTTTGCTCACGAGGTGCTGCTCCATCAGCCGTGCCTGGTTTCGCCCTGTGGAAGGTGTTAAAAAAGGGCTGGCTGCCCTGTGCGCTTCTTCCGTGCACTAGGGTTTGCTCTGGCACTCGCTGTCTTCGTTTTAAATCACCTGCTACACAGATGGACACATTATCAACATGTACACTAACTAAATAGGTCTCTCTGTAAAATGCTGCCCAAAGGAATGTGAAGAATCTGTGGGTAATTTTGAAGATTTCTTCATATTCCGGTCAGGAAACTCCCCAGAAGGTGACCGTGAGGGAAGATCGTGGGGCAGGAGATTTTTCAGCTTAGGAAGCAGATTGTAAGGACTTCCGGTTGACGGAACAGCGATGGTGGACGCTCTCCTCACAACGGAGGAGGGCGAATCGCACACCAGCGGCCTGGAGGGGTGCCACCTCAAGTGACACCCCCGCGGAGCCTTTGCGATAGGCTCCAGGCCAGGGGGCTTTTGAAGGGTATCTTCTTCGATGGTGTAATGCCGGAGAATTGAGGCTCCCCTCCGCCCCGACAGTCCAGTTGCTGAGTGGCCTTTGGGCATAAGCTGGACTGACTGGGACAAGCGCCAGAGATCGAGCGGAATGGTGTATAACCAAGCATGGTCAGATAAACTTGGCAACAATGAATGTGAGTTCTGAATAAAAACGGAGTAGTTTGAAAAGCAATCCCCCCCCCCGCGATTGGAAACAGAGATTGCAAAGAGGGATGCCTCTTTTGCGAATGAGCAGTTAAGATACGAAGGGGGAGAGGGGAGGAAGTAAATCGAAAGTGTTCTGAGAGACTTATCTGAACTGCGAAGTCGTTTGGCGAGTTTTCCGAGTTGTGGGGAAGCGGCAGAAACTGTAAACAAAATGGGAAAGATGGCGGCTCAGCAGAGAAAGTTTAAAACGAAGCCGGGCGGGCAGAGTCCGAGACCGGAAGAGGGAGCAGATGTCCTCAAACTCCTGGCAGATATGCTCAAGCCGGTAATGCAGCGACTCGATGGTATTAACCAGCAATTGACTGTGATGAATAAAAACTTTGCGGCACAGCAGCTTCAGCTGAACAAGATGGAGAAAAAAGTGGAGCAGGCAAACGAGAAAATTAAAGAGACTGACACCACAAGTAAGAAGTTAAAGAAAAGGATGGGAGAGGTGGAAATGAAGCAGAATTGTCAAGAGAATCGAGTCTTGCAGATTCAGATGGAAAAAGCTAACATGATTCTCAGGTTTCAGGGGGTTCCTGAAACGGATCGGGAAGACTTGAAGAGGGGTGTCAGTGAGATCATTGCCCCAGTAATAGGCTTAACAGCGGAAGAACTGGTAAACGAAATGGAGACAGCCTATAGGGATTACTCCAATTATATTAAAAAAATAGCCTACCTGGAGAAATAGTGGTCCAAGTTTTCAAGAAGACAAACCAGAGATGCCATTTTAAAAGCAACATCAGCAACTCCACTGAAAATGGGAAATGTAACCATTAAAACTTTAAAGGATATTCCATTTGAAATTAGACAAAAGAGAAAAAATTACAAGGAATTAATTTCTTTTCTTCAAACTTATGGAATATCGTATAGATGGGCGGTTCCGGAATGTGTCATCTTTAAGATCAACAATAGAAGGGAGAAGATAGACTCCACTTTTAAAGCTAAAGAATTTTTGAAACGTCAGCTGGGGACAGATGATGAGTCTAAAGAGGGAGAATCGAAGTCGAGTGACTCTGCTACCTCGGGAATGGAAGAGGATTCTGCGGCAGAAAAGGGTGCAGGACCTGCCAGAGTGGTATACGATTTTAGAGACAGAAAGTCGAAGTAAAGGCAAAAGGACTTGGAAAATGGCCTTTTGAAGCAAAGAATAAGAAGATGATCAGAGACTTCTCTCATAACAACTAATAAAATAACATACAAGAAGCGAATTGTTATAAGCAAGAACTCAGCAAGTATATTGTGATAATAAAACTAATGGTACTAACATATTTACTAACAGTGAAAAGATCTCCTTCTCTTGGGGTTTTAGTCTAGTGTGGTTTGCTTTTCTTTATCCCTAGTTGTAGTCCCTCCCCTATATTTCTTTGTAGTTTGTAGTATATGCAACATAAAAAATATCCCTACGGGGATTTAAAAATAAAAATAAAAAAAGCAGATTGTAAGAACCACAGCAGTTGGCGCAACTGGATGTTCTTTAATTTCACTGGCAATCCGGAGAGATAGCAATCAGTTTCCCCTGGGTCCCTCCTTCACCCCAGGGACAGATACTGCTATAATTGAGCCTCCAGCCGTTCATCCTTCCCTTATTAAATGGGAGGTTGTCGTGGCTCAGATGGGGTGTCACCTGACGTTGCCACCACTCTGGTTCCAGACTCCTCTGAGAAGGCCCAGAGCACCCTCCCAATCCTTTAGACCTTCCTTTTAGCCGAAATGAGCCTGTGGACCAGGCAGAGTGAACAATGAAAACGGTTTATTTTATAGGAGGTCAAACAAACAAGGTGCAGGAATAATAACAGTAAGTGGGTGAAAAGAAAAGAAATCAAATGCCCTAACGCATCTAAATATACTGTCCCTAGCTCAAGACTACTCACCCTTCCCTCAGAATGAGAATTTCATCCCCACAACAGCCTTCCTTCTGACCCTGTTCCCTGGGAAGGACAGCCTGTGATTGGTTAAAATTGGCACCAAAACCTCTTAGGGGCCTCTGGGAGTCGTAGGCCTGGCCTCCTCCCACTACTGGTCAGGCTTCCTGGGCCTGCTAGGCCTTGCTTGCACAGCCCAGATCATGACAGAGGTGGAAAAGACAATGGAAGGATGCATGCGCTCGCTGTCTCAAGTTGCATTGTGGGAACTCTGGCCTTCGGAGAGTGGAAGTGTATGGGCAAAAGATGTATGGGTGTTGTGAGAAGACAGCAGCCCCAGGTCTTTTCCCCCTCTCCTTTGTCAGACCACATAATGTCAGACTCTGGACTTTCAAGTCTTCCTACCCCTCAGGAGGATGCTAGAGAGACTCAGATAGGCCTAACCACACTACACGGTTTCCGCCTCTGCCTTGGGTTGTGTCCAAGCAGATGCATGCTGGGAGTTTCATGGATAGTGCTCCTATTGACTTATGTAGTTTCATGGATAGTGCTCCTATTGACTTTTAAAAGGTAATTCTCATGCATGTGACAGGCCCCAATTGATGCTGTCCTCACTGTGCCGCCCCAAGAAAAAGCTTGGGTGGCTAGGCTGGCAAACCAACCCCCAGAGAGACCCCGGCAGCACAAGTGATGTACACTCTTCCACAGAGAACAGCAGCCCTGCCCCTACTCCTCCCACCCATCACTTGGAGCACCGGAGTTCTGTTGCAATTTCAGGTGATCTCCAGGCCCCACCTGCAGGGTGGCAACCCTAGTCTCTATACCCCTGCAAGCACGAGCCCGTGAAACTGAGCAGAGACAAGAGAACTCCCAATGCAATGACGGCACACATATTTTGTGCTACAGGTAATGACTGGGGAAGCTAATATAACAATAAAATGTGTGTTATCAAAGCAGGAAGAACAGTAAGAAAGATCACTTGATTAGAGATTTTGGTGCCGATAAAAGCATTTATAGCAATTTGGTTGGCCATCTCTCAGACATACTAATTATATTGATTTAGACAGCTATCTGCCTGACCTGGTTTAAGTTTTTAAATGCTGGGGTAATAAGTAAGCGGCAGATGACCAGAGGGGGCAAGACAATCATAGGGATTGATCCAGGTGGGGCAGCCGTGTTGGTCTGAAGCAGTAGAACAAAGTTTGAGTCCAGTGGCACCTTTGAAACCAACAGCGTGTGCATAAACGAAGAATCGAACCCCTGCGGCAATCCACAACTATGGATCGCTGATGCAGTTAAGCACATGCCGCTAAGTGAGCAAAAAAATGGTGCCGAGTCGGGATGGACAGGGCAGCCCATCCTGATGTCTTGAGTGTGCTTGCGCAATCGGACAGTGGAAAGTCCATCTGTGGCCTGTCAGAACCAATTAAAACCAGACTTTCCCTGGTGTCTTTTAACTTCGGTTCTGTGGTGGAGCAGCACGGGGTGCCGACAACTGCAGGACCTTTCCCAGATGTTGCTGTCTGATCATGCCCTTTAGATCTGTCAGGCATTTGCAGCGGAGTCGGATCTAAAGGCACGTCTGACCGCAGCCAAAGTTTATATGGTTAACATTTGTTTGGATTTCAAATTACAACTAATCAACCTAGTAGTAACTTACATTAAATTCAGATAGGACGCTGATCTCAATTAACATTCAAGCTCAATTAACATTTCTACTACCCACCACCTGTTAGCAATCTGC
>NW_015164750.1:0-32966 GCF_001447785.1 Gekko japonicus
GTGCCACTGGACTCAAAACTTTGTTCTGGTATTATACTTGGTTCACCACTTCTCTGTTTTGTCCTCACAACAGTTTTGTGAGGTAGGTGAGACAGAGAGGGAGCAAATAACACACAACTACCCAGCAAGCTTCATGATGCAATAAGGAACTGAACCAGGGTTTTCAGATCCTAGGCTGAGAATTTAACCACTACACACTGGCTCTCCCATCACAATTCACCTCCTTATTGTATGGATTCTGTCATGTACTGCTGCAGTTTTCCTAAGGCACTTTCTATTTCTCTGCCTATAAAAAGTTACCTCACTGTATTTCCCCCCCCCCCATCCAGGATTATAAGTGTTTTATACTGAATAGGTACAACATGGTAGAAAATAAGTCCTCTCTTACTCCCTCACTTCCCCCCCCCAAAAAAAAAGCTTATAAAATGTCACATCTTGGAAGATATTCCTTTGAAAAGATGAATTAGCCTTTGCTTTGTGCCAGCATAGAGCAACTGTCCCCACTTTAGTGTCTTGCAGGGAATTGCCTGCAGTGTGAAAGGCACTGTTTTCAAGCATTAACAGTTTAACTCTCAGAAGGGCAGGGCTTTGGCAGCCTAATTTTATACTGACTGCTGATTCTCTTGTGGGCTATTATTTCATGGAGTGTTTATTTACTGTGGTCTTGCACCGTGAAAAGCTACGTCTGTATGAGGCTGTTCTGTTTTTTTTTCTGGTGCTGTGCGTGCTGCCTTAATAGGATTACAGTTACTCTAACGGAGAATCAGAATGTCATTTCTTGTAGCTAGCAAGAGAGCATTCTGTGTGAGAGAAATAATACTAGAGAAGCAGGAGACACGGAGTCTGAATGACACCCTACCTAGGGAATACTCACCTCACATTTGTTTGTGTGATTTGAAAACTGAAGCTGGGGGGAGGGGGATCATCAGGGTTTTCTTCAGCACAAGATTTTAAAGTTGTGTGTGAGGCAGAGTGAAAAACTGGGTTTCTTGACCTTTTATCTGAGGAAAATGTGGACTGTTTTATTTCTTTTAAAGCAGGTAATGAGGTGCTGAAGGTATATTACGTCGTTTCTGCGCAGTCTGTATTTCCATAGTGAGTGTATTGAAATGTTGGAGGAGAGAGAGTATTAAATTACTTGAGAGGAGTTGTTTATAGTCTCTCTTACTCATTCACTCCCCCCCCTCCCAGTCCAGGAGTATTTAGATGAGGTGCTTGTGAGAGGCGTGCCACAGCAGAAATGGGTTAAACATTTAATTAGAATCCATACTGGTAGCTACCGAAGCTTAACGGAGATTTATATAAGCCGTTAAGAAGGACACAAGGCTGCTGTGTGAGCTTCTAGCCTGGCTGAGCTACTGCAGCCGTTGGCCGGACTTCAAGCAGTGCCAGGGCATGTCTGGGAGTCTGCCCAGGAAACAGAGTGAAAGAAGAGTTTGTGTACGGCGTGACCCTGGCCTCTCGCAACACCCCTATCCTTTTCCCGTACGGTATAAAATGAGTCTGCTATAACAGAAGTTGTTTATAAAAGAGGAGTAACGGACCCAAGACAGGAAGAAGCTTGGCTTGCTGGACTGGAGCTCTGAAAGAGCAGACCATGGCTTCGGTGTTCACGTGCGGAGTTGAAGACTTGCTGTTTAGCGGCAGCCGCTTTGTTTGGAACTTGACAGTCTCGACGTTAAGGAGGTGGTACACGCAGAGAGTGCGGGGTTGCCACCAAGCTCTGAGAACATGGTGCGGGATAAGGGACGTTTATCAGGTAAAGCCTTCATTCTTCCCCCCCTCCCCCTTCCTTAAGTTAGCTAAATACTATTTTGTTTAGCTTTAAACAAAAGAAGGAAAAGGTCACTCCTGAGTAACTCACCTGTGGGATGCTCTTAAGCAGAGCCTGAGAGTGCAAGGGGAAGTCCTTTCTGGGCAAGGCACATGCAGCATTTGTACAGACTTACAATTATTAAGAATTCCACTTTGCCCATTGTATTTGTTTGAGTGGGAAGTCTGAGACGGCGATATTTTTTATTTGCAGAACAACTCAATTTGATTCTTAAATATGATGCTTTCAGAGAACCTTTTTTCCTGGGCAAAACACCCTCTGATGATTGTTAATAGGAATTGATTGTCCTTTCCATCGCAATGTCTTTCTAAAAGGAAGCTTTCCACTGCCACCACTTAGGCTTTCAAATCTAATGGGGTTAATTTAGTGTCTGCCCTTCGTGTGCATCAAGCAAACAGGCAGAGCGTGAAATGCTGTGACAGGAAAAACTCTGTTCTCTCTTTTTCTCCATTTACCCGTTTTTTCCCCCTCCTGAAGATGAGTTATTTAAAAATCTGCCAGCTGCTTGTAGTCTGCTGCTGCTCCACTGGGTGAGGAGAGGAGGATAAAACTAGGCAAATCAATTTCCTTCTGACAGTTTCTTCTTTCTTTACCCGGTACCTGGTTTTGCAGCCCAAGTTCAACAAACAACAGGAACCATTTCCAAAGGTCTGCATTTATTATACCATGGAATCAAAATGTGCTGTGACATGATTGCTGTGTGTTTGTTTTACAAGTAACTCCCCTAAAGAAAGTTTAGACTTCTCTCCCTCAAGCCTCTAAGGCTGATAACCACTACTGGGTAACTTTCTGCTTTGAATTAAAGTTAGAAGATAATTGCCTCTGTCCATTAGAAGGCACTAGGTTTTAAGTGCATTGAGATCAGAGCTGAGAGAACGTTTGCTGTCCAGTTTCTGTGCTCAAAAGAGAACTTGTCCATTTAGGGGAGGGGCTGTGGCTCAGTGGTAGAGCCTCTACTTGGCATGCAGAAGGTCCCAGGTTCAATCCCTGGCATCTCTAGTTAAAGGATTTGGCAGTAGCCAGTAGGTGATATGAAATACCTCTGCCTGAGACTCTGGAGAGCTGCTGCCAGCCAGTCTGAATAGACAGTACTGACTTTAATGGACCAAGGGTCTGATTCAGTGTAAGGCAGCTTCATGTAAGTTGTGTTTAGAACTTTCCAAAGACTTTAAAGGCAGTAACTTTCTGGAGCAGGGATGAAAAGAAATGCCAGGATGTAGGGAAGCTAAGGGGCAAGGGATCCCAGAGATGAGGTGGTTGAAGGGTAGATGGGCTGAGAAAAGGTTACTTGGAGAAAGGAAGGAGAGGGAGGCTTGAAAAACATTGGCAAAGGAGACTAGCAGAAATGTCGGAAAGAAGAGGTGTGGGCTGAATTGATCTGATATATGAACAAAACCAGCCAGTTCTTTGGCTTTGAGCTTTTCGGTGCTTTGTTCTGTTGGTCTATATAGACTTTTGAGCTTACCAGAGACTTTTAAAGGAATCTGCTTTATTAACAGACGATTATAGATGATTAATAGAGGCATATGTAAGGATGAATCAAAAGGCTGATTAAAAATTCCTAAGAGCCTTCACTTTCCATGTCGTACCAGGAAATTGCCCTCTAGATATCCATCTGTCCCTCGTTCACAATACATTCAAGTCCTGACTCCATCAGTATGTTGGTTGCAGAACATGCATCTTCCTATGAATATTGCAAAAGTCCATCTCTGTCACTAACTCTCATATACTCAATTTCCCACATCTACCTGTCTGCATAATGCATAAAGTGAATGGGATAACCTTCTCGTACAAGAATTCTGTATGCACACCATAGCACGTATGGGACTTGAGAGTGATTTCTTCATAAGCTTGGCTTCTTCCCTGGCTATGCGCCTGCAGGTTGAACAGTGTAAGCAAACATTTTTCATGCAGCTATCAATCCCAGCTGTTGTTGCCTCCAAATAATGTTTCATAGGTTGCCCAGTAGAACAATGTTTTCATGATTTTCTGTGCAACCATGAGGACTAGACACTTACTTCAGAACGGCAAGATTCGCTGTTGTCTGGTAAAGGTAAAAGGTTTCCCTTGCTTGAAAGCCAGCCGAATCCAACTCTATGGGGCGGTGCCGATCTCTGTTTCCAAGCCAAAGAGCCAGCGCCGTCCAAAGACGTTTCCATGGTCATGTGGCCAGCATGACTAAAAGCTGAGGCACACAGAATGCTGTTATCTTCCCACCAAAGCGGTACCTATTTATCTACTTGCAATTTCTTGCTTTCAAACTGCTAGGTTGGCAAGAGCTGGGGCCAGAGATGGGAGCTCACTCCGTCACACTGCACTAGGGTCTTGAACTGCCGAACTACAGACCTTCCACTCTGCAGCTCAGCATCTTAACCTGCTGTTTGGCATGGCCACTCAATTAAACACATGGAGATTTCACGTCACCTAGTATTCAAAATGCAAATAGATTATCTTCTTCCTTCACCCAGCTTTTTACACTAGTGGCTTTACTAGTTCCATGATACAGCAAATTAAGGTAGGGTACCTTTTGTACTACTTAAAATGTAAAGCCTGCATCCCAGAGATCATGTGACATTTTGGGAGGGGGGAATGTCACCTTCTTGGTTACTCAGGGAGGTGACAAGCATCTGTTAGGCCTGACTCATCAACCGTTTGGTCACTGGGTGAGGCATACTCAACAATTTATCCACTTTTTCCTGACCCATTCCCCTCCCCCATTGATCTATTTTCCAGAGACAAGAAAAGAGAGAGAACCTCAATGTTTGGAGCTTTCTTGTCCTGTTTGGAGCTTTCTTGTCCTGTAATGCCTGAAGGCTCACCATAAAGCATTTTTAAATATATATATAGGTATTCCTACGTGTGTGTGTATGTATGTTTTCAGTTAAGATGCTGCTTCTGATATTTTGGGGCTTCTCTAAAAATAATTCTGTGAATTATAATAATAGAGCAGGGCCTTTTAATTGTCAAATCAAGTAAGCTGTAGAAAGGGACTTTATTATGCTGAAAGCATCAGAGAACTCTTATTTAAAATATTTCTGTGCTGCCTTTCTGTGTAAAAAGGGTTCCTCCTCCTCCTCCTCCTCCTCCTCCTCCTCCTTTCAGAAATATTTCCTTCCCAGCATTGTACTCTGAGACTGTGCCCTACCTGAAATTTAGAACATAGCGATAGTTTATATCACAAGACAGGACTATGAAGGAATGGCGAAAAGGAAGCTTAGCTACAACCTTAGAGAGTGTCTTGGAGGAACAAGACGTTACCACCCACTCCATTTTTGCTCATCCTCCCTGTGCTTTGGATAGGGTCACCAGCCTCCAGGCAGTGGCTGGAGATATCCTGGGATCAGAGGTCATTTCGTAGAAAAAGAGCTAGGGGAACTCATTAGCATAACTCATTAGCATATGCCACACCCCCTGACATCAGGGGCCCGGCGGTGGACCTGCAAGGCCAGCGGGAGTGCGAGGAAGCCCCTTCAAGGCCCTCCCTGGCCCCAGGCAGGCAGGGGTGCGGAGAGGCGGGGGGGAAGCAACTTACCCTCCCTCTTCTCCTGCCTCTTCCTGGCTGAATGAGGGCTGGAAGCGGGGTGGCCGGAAGCAGGGGGCGGGGCTTCGTCATGTGCCCCTCCCCCTGCACCTCACCCCGGGGGAACTGCGTTCCCCCCCGAAATGACCTCTGCCTGGGATTACAACTGACAGTGACCAGTTCACCTGGAGTGGGCAGCCCTAGCTCTGGAGTTCATTGAACACTGAATCCTGCAATCACTCTTCAACCATCCCTAAAGCTGGTGAAATACATCCTGCATGTTCCCAGCACCCCTCCTGTCGTTCTGCAAGACATCTTGTAGGTCCAAGAGGACAACTGGGATCTGGCTTCCTACCCTTGTTTCAGCACTGGCATGAGACTGATTACCATCACGGCCACCAGGGGAGACATAGGGTACAAATCCTGGGGGCCCTGGACACACTGGGGTAGAGTTGCGAACCTTCAGCTGAGGCCTGGAGATCTCCCAGAATCACAGCTGATTTCCAGACTACAGAGATTAATTCCTCTGGAGAAAATAGCTGCTTTGGAAGGTGAGCTGTGTGGCATTGTACCCTGCTGAGGTCCCTCCCCTTCTCAAAGCTTGCCCTCCCCAGGCTCTGCCCTGATTTCCAGACTACAGAGATTAATTCCTCTGGAGAAAATAGCTGCTTTGGAAGGTGAGCTGTGTGGCATTGTACCCTGCTGAGGTCCCTCCCCTTCTCAAAGCTTGCCCTCCCCAGGCTCTGCCCCCAATTCTCCAGGAATGTCCCAATCCTACCATGGGGGCCTGTGGATCTTGGCAAGCCATATGATTTCTTTGGGGATTGAGCTGAGTGGTATAAGGGGGATACAGAAGGAATCTTTTTTGGAAGCCAGGGGTCTCTCTGCGGCCATAATAACCACAGCAGGAAGATGGGCTATGCAGTTGTGTATCCCTAATCTCATTCTTACTGGCTGCCAACATGGCCACCTTAAATGTCCTGTTTTCTTAAATGTTGTAGATAGGGGTGCCAACCTCCATGTGGGAAGTAGAGATCTTCCAGAATCACAGTTCATAACCAGGCTACAAAGATCAGTTCCCCTGGAGCAAATGGATGCTTTGGAGGCTGGGCTCTATGGCATTGTACCCCACTGAGGTCCCAGTCCTCCCCAAATCTCCAGGAGTTTCCCAACCTGGATCTGGCAATCCTTCACATCCATCCCCCACTGGTGGCTGGGAGGGGGGATATCTGGCAACCCTAGTTGTAGAACTTTCATGGAAGGCAAGGAAATAAAGTGTGTGATGTGATATATATATTTTATATATCCCAGTATATTGGCACTTTCTGGCTCTCCCATTGGCTGTGCTGTGTGCTCCATCAGCCATTGGCCTGTCAACCATCACTCAGAAATACTCATGTGCCATTGCCTGGTTGCTAGGTCCACTCCTCTTCCCTGCCCACTGCCAGCCTGGCCATTCTTCCCTTCCTAAGGGTTATAGATTACTGGCTGATTACTGAGGTGGGCCACCGGCCATCAAGCCATTCTCTTCTCCTCCTGCTGTGGGGCTGACTTTTCCCTTAGTGGCTGTTGCTAGGCAAGCAAGCTTGGTTCTGTCAATAAAAAGGCAAAGGCAGGAGGCTCTTTCCAGGCCTACTTTGGCCTTTGTGGGGAACTAATTGGGGCCAGTCCTGACAAGGGTTGCCAGCTCCAGCTTGGGAAATTCCTGGAGATTTTGTGGTGGAGCCTATGGGAGCCAGAGTTTGTGGAGGGGAGAGGCCTCAGCTAAATAGAATGCCATAAAATCCACCCTCCAAAGCAGTTCTTTTCTCCTCAAGAACCATTGCTGCCAATCTCCAGGTGAGGGCTGAAGATCCCACAGAATTAAAATTGTTCTCCAGATGGCAGAGATGAGTTCCCCTGGAGAAAATGGCTGCTTTGCAGGGTGGACTTTGTGTCATTATACACTGCTGAGGTTGCTTCCCTCCTGCTTGGGTCTCCACTGTGGAGAAAGACTGTAGTTTTCCTAGGTAGTGGCTACAGGGAGGGGGGAGGAGATGGAAAGCTGAAGTCAGATGGCAGAAAACGGTACATGAATGGTTGGCTTGGAAGGAGATAGAGTTGTCACCTCCAGGTTGGGAAATTCCTGAAGATTTGAGGGGTGGAGCATGTAGAGGGTGGGGTTTGAGGAGGGGTGGGACTTCAGACAGGTACAATGTCATAGATTCCACCCTCCAAACCAGCCATTTCCTTCTGCGGAACCATTGTTATCAATCTCCAGGTGAGGGCTGGAGATCACTCAGAATTACAACTGCTCTTCAGATGGCAGAGATTAGTTCTCCTGGAGAAAATGGTGGACTGTGTCATTATACCTTGCTGAGGTTGCAACAGCATATTGACGCTGAGTGCCCAAGGCCAGGGCACCCACCCAGAGCCTCTTTCGAGAGCTCGTTGTATTTATTTCCACAACAGGTCTTATTCCTAGTCTCATATAATTCCCTTGAAAGCTTTAATTCAAGAACTTCAGAAATGGCATAAAAGGGAAACATAACTGCTAGTACGTTCTGTGTCCTTTCTGAGCTTTTATTTCACTTTTGAAATTATTTTCTCCCATCTCTCCCTATGCAATAAGCTGTCATTTATATCCTGCTTTTCTCCACAATGGAGACCCAAAGCAGCTTACAGCATTCTCCTCTCCATTTTATCCTCACAGCGACCCTGGGAGGTAGGTTAGGCTGAGAATATGTAACTGGCCCGAGGTAACCTAGTGAACTTCTGTAGCAGAATGGGGATTTGAACCTGGGTCTTCCAGATCCTCATCTGAAACTTTAATCACTACATCACACTGTCTTTCATGGGGTGGTTGCTGTTAAATAGTAGCAAGCAGCCAGGCCTGGGTGTGTCATGTGAGCATGGCATGCAAGTTGCCCAGTGGTTTCTACTGGCCCTGGTCCCATGAGTCCTCCCTAAAGGGCCCCGACTGAAACAAAAACTGGAAGGCTTGGGAATACTGTTGTGGTTGTCTAACAACGGCCACTGAGGGCATTCACTTCTTAATGATGCAGGCTTTGCTTCTGTTACTTGGGGGAGGGGCTAGCACCCCTCCCCGAAGTATTTTCTTTTAGATTTCCAGTCTCCAGATTTAAGTATCCACAGTTGGGGCCATGTTGAGAATTCAATATATTGAACGAGTCTGTGGTTCTGTTTCCATATTCCATCTTGACACGTTAAGGACTCATGTGGATATTAGCTATGGTGAAATTAAGTGAGTAGCAGAATGATCATTAACCATTCCTGCAAACAGGGAGGGGCAGAGGCTCAGTGGTAGAGCATCTGCTTGGCATGCAGAAGGTCCCAGGTTAAATCCCCAGCACCACCAGTTTAAAGGATCAGGTAGGAGGTGATGTGAAAGACCTCAGCCTGAGACCTTGGAGAGCCACTGCCAATCTGAGTAGACAACACTGACTGTGATGGACCAAGGGTCTGATTCAGTATAAAGCAGCTTCATATGTTCATCTTATAATAGAGATGTTTATAGTTCCTTATAATGACTGTTGTAAGACTTTTCTTCAAGGTGCCCCTTACCACTGCCCCACTCATCTTAGTATCTTGTCCTGCCAGCCCTTGAAGCAGGATTGCCATGTTTGTTAGTGTCATGGCACATGTGTATAGGTCAAAGAGGTATGGGCTACAAGATATAGAACGGTGCCCTACGTTCTCGAACCTAGCTTTGACAGAACATTTACCTGTCTGAAAATCAGGGCATTATAGCCTGTAATATTGTCTCATATGCTCCATACAACACCAGTTGCCTGTGCTAAACCTACATTGGACGGTGCTGATGGGGGAGTTGTCACAAGGGGTATTTGCAATCCATGCAGGGTTCTTTTCAAGTCCATAAGAACTAATACTAATAGTGTTAGGATTTGGCTAAGTTCCCAAATAAAGGCTGAAGCTTAGAAATCTCTGCCAATGTTATCCTCTTGTTTAGAAGGTCATATGCCTCAAGTGACAAACAGATACCAGCTTCTCTCTTATGATAACAACTATGAGATGTTCCTCTACTCTGGGGTAATTCAAGCACCTTTAGTAAGAGTTATGCTTTCTCCCTCCCCACCTTTATTCTCCTTCAGTTTCTATAGTACTTTTCATGATTCCCAGAGTAGGCTCTCCTCTGAACAGTTTCAAAATAACTCTCCTCATTTCACTGTTGAGGGGAGAGATGGCTGGCCCTTAGCAGTGTGAGAAATGCTCCCTCTAAGCTGTGGAGTCTTGTGAGCAAAGATCCTACTGTGTGAGCTACCGGCATTACAGTTGTGAGCGAGTGATTTGCTCTGGAGCCGTCCTTCCTGAACAGTATGTGAGCCGGAGGCTAAAAAAAACTGTGAGCTAGCTCACACTAACTCAGCTTAGAGGGAACACTGAGTGTGAGGCTTCCCCTTTGCTGCAGTGGCTCGCCCACCCTCTGCCATCCTGGGCCAGCCTCAGAATGGGAAGGAGAGGGGATTCAAGCACCCCTGGTCCTCTTCCTTCCCTCCAAAGTGAGCACAACCATCTGGTTTTTCCTCCCTGACCTGGCTGCCTACCTTAGATACCACCCTTGGCCCCATCCACTGGACCTTGGCTCCACTCAGGGTTTGGCCCCACCTCTTCCTGGAAGTGATAAAAGGAGAGTACCCACTCTCAGTCGGTCCTTTGTTCTCCCTCCAGGGCCCAGCTTTCCTCCTCCATCTTCTTCTTACCCTGGCCCTTCCCAGCTGCAGGCCATCAACCCTACAGGCTACCTCTGGTCTGTCCAGGTGTCCAGCTTCCTCTCTAGCAGAGGTGGGGGCCACTGCCTGGTTGGGGGCCTGCCACTGACTGCCCCACTAGGCTGGCCACTGCTCCTCGGTTCTCTGCTGCCCCCCTCTCTAGGTAAGGGCCCTCAAGGCACTGAGTTGTTCGAGGCTTGCCTGGTGGGAAGGGGGGCTAAGTCGGGGACAGAAGTCAGCACCTCACAGGCAGCTTAGGAACAACTAAAGTTGTCAACAAGAGTGTGTTTCTTGGAGAGTAGTAATGGCGCATTCTCTATAAATGCATTCTGGATGCTGTGATTCACTTGTCTAAAGATGTGGTCGCATCCCATGCATTTTTTATTGTGACTACAAGTTGAACATGAGTACAGAAGGGAATTAACATAGTAGAAAGATAAGGTCATCACCTTTTTATAACTGAAGAGCCAAACTACATCATAATTCAGAGCAAGCAATCAACAAACAGCCGGGATAAGAGAGCCATTTGCATAAATGAAAATAATAGAACTTAACAGTACTGATAATGGACATGTTGATTAATAATCCATAAAGTTTCCACCACCCAAACACCTGTTGTGAGTCTTTTATTAAAAAGTGGCACACATGGGATCTCATAATAAGAAATAAATATACACAGAAGCACCCTGTGCGATTGTTTGAGCACACTGGCATAAATCTGTGTATGCTTCACACTTGCAGTACCGGCAACTGTTTACCTCTCACATTTCTCTTTCTGCACAGCCTCTCTGAGAAGCCCTTTTGCCTCAACCCCCCGCCTCTTTGCCTGCCATTCCCTTCACAATCTAGCATCCCACCTACACTTCCAGTATATTTTAATTTAAAGATTTGATTTTCTTTTACAAAGAGCCACGTTTGGTTCCATAAAAAGTAAAGGTAAAGGTTACCTTGCTCAAAAGCCAGTCGAATCCGACTCTAGGGTTGCGGTGTTCATCTCCGTTTCCAAGCCGAAGAGCCAGCGCTGTCCAAAGACGTTTCCGTGGTCATGTGGCCGGCATGACTAAACACCAAGGAGCACGGAACGCTGTTACCTTCCCACCAAAGTGGTACTTATTTATCTACTTGCAATTTCTTGCTTTCGAACTGCTAGGTTGGCAGGAGCTGGAACTAGAGATGGGAGCTCACTCCATCATGCGGCACCCGGGTCTCGAACTGCTGAACTACTGACCTTCCACAGCCTGCAGTTCAGCGTCTTAACCACTTGAGCCACCGCAGCTCCTTGGTTCCATACTGAGCCACATTTGTCTCTAGAGCCATAGTTTGTAGCCGTAGGTGTTGAGTCCAGTGAGCGAGACCAATATTATCTCTTCTGACAAGCAGCAGCTCACCTCTCAATCTTCCTCTCGGCCCTGCTTCCTGAGAAACCAGGATTTGCCCACGGGATCATTTGCCCACACATTATGCACTGTACAACTGATTGCCACCTATGTCGTTATAAATATCTGAAGTAGCTGTATCCTGAGACACATGATTGGTGCATCTGTCTCAGTGTTTTGTTTTTTACTGACCGGAAGCAAGTCTCTGGGGATCCAGGCAGGGATCCTATAAATCTCTCTGCTACATGAAACCTTGTTACTGTAGTATAGTTTCTAACACTGAGCTATGGCTTAGTGGGGAGGAATTCCCACATGGAGGGAACACCTAAACCATAGAATATGTGTTTTTAAAGTACTGGGGAAAATATTCTCCTATTGGAACCTTCTCTGGGGAAGAGGCAGCAGCCAAAAAGTACCACAAATGAGAGACATCGCCCCAGAGGAGTTAAGAGGCACCATGGAAACTGTGCGCCTGAACAATTTAAGATTTACTGATGGCTAACTAAGGTTACTGAAACTAAACTAGCGTCACATAGAGAGAGGCTGAAGGGAGCTTGTTCAAACATCAGGAAGGTTGTTTCTTCTAGGACAGGTGGAGAAATTGCTGAAAGCGCGCTTAAACACAGGACATAAGCTTGGCAACAAACATTGACTGCTCTGCCCTTAATTTGGGATAGAGGAATAAAAGGGGAAACAGGCAATTTTTTGCTTCCTGTAATTCAGATCTGGACAGCTGAACTATGAATATTTCCTTTGCTACTCCACCTTAGGCAGATTTTCCTAAATGCTATTGGCTACACCCAAGGGGTGGTTTTTAAAAATTACTTTTCTAGATGGAAGAGGGACTGCTAATTTGATGCACCTCTGTGAGGTGCTGCAAGATACTCACCATTGGGGTTAATACATGTTAGAGGCTACTCATTCTTCTGAGGATCATGTTTATGGAGCCTCAGAGCAACCAGTTCTTTGTCCAGGTGGAAGGCATTCATATGTCTATCACCACTGTTACAGCATCTTCACATTTAGCCACTCTTAGACTGCATTTTTCAATTCATTGAAATAATTTCCTGTATAGTTTACTTGGGCACTGCAAATAGAACTTCTTTGCCACACTTCTTTGAAAATCCTTATATTCCTAACGGGTGAAAACTTAGGGTACCAGTTTACCTTTAGGCTGATACATTGTTTTCCCTAAAAGTGGAAAGCAAGCTCCACTGAATTCAGTATAGTATGTATTTCATCATAGTGTATGTTTGCAATTTTATGAATTAATGAGCATGTGGGCATGTGTTGTTCACTTGCCCTTTCTCTCTCTCCCTCTTCCCCCTCTCACTAATGAGCAGCATACATTGAGAGTTTTCCAAGAATGTGCAAGGATTTCGGATATGAGGGATAATGGGCGGATCCCACTTTCCAGTGAGAAATGGTGCAGTGGCTTCAAGCTATAAAGATGTAAACATTGGGTTAAACATTAGCTGTAGATTAAGTTTGGAAAGAATTTCCTAATTATAAGAGCATGGAATGAATTACCTATGGAGACTGTGGATAGACCACATGGGTCTGTCTCGGGTATGTATAGATTATCTCACCTTAAAGGCATGAGATACAACTGAATGCTCCACTGGGCCTCTTATTGTTTGTTGGGCAGGCTCCAACACTGGGCAGCTGCTGCTGCTGCTGTTTTGAGGTGCAAATATGCATTTTCATTAAAACTTGTCTAAGACATGGATGTTTGCCACATCATCCATTTCTTGCATTTTCAGAGTTACCCCCAAACTTAACACCGGTCAAATTTGTACTTGGAATAGCAGGTAGGCACTGTACTTGTATACTTTTGTCTTGTTGTGGTTGCCATCAAGTTACAACTGACTTATGGTGACCCCCATAGGGTTTTCAAAGCAACACCAGACACTCAGAGGTGGTTTGCCATTAACTGCCTCCAGGTCACAACCCTGGACTTCCTTGGAGGGCTCCCATCCAAATACTGACCATGGCTGACCCTGCCTAGCTTCTGAGATCTGACGGGATCAGGCTATTTAGCCTGGGCTATCCAGATCAAGGCTTACTTTTGTCTTAAAACATAAAATACTTAAATTTCTTACTTTTCTACTTAAAACACAGCTACAAAAGTTCTAATATTGAGCTTGTCCTCTAAGATGATGCATCCCCCCAACCCCCCCCCCCCAAGAATAAACTACAGAACTTGCAAATCAACCAAGGAAACTTTGTATCATGCTCTAAAAAACACAGGGGGTTGTTACTACCAGTTTTGTCTCTTTATGCCATGATTTTCTTTCCTCTCCATGGTTGGAACATTGTAAATCATTGAAACCCTTCTGGAAATTTTGAAAGTATAGTAAAGCCTCTCCTGCCAATTGACAGTTAACTTTCGTTTTGCTCAATCTGCGTCCCAAAAACAACTTTCCAACTCTTTCAGCCAAGCAGGTTTCCACTTCAACTTGTGAAATAGTACGTTTTGCTTCTGGGAGGAAAAAAAGGGGTGGCCTGAATGAAATAAGGTTTTGTATTTCTCTTCCTTCCCTGTTTCTGGACGAATTTCATTTCCAGACTCTGTATTTCATCTCATTTCCTTCTACATAGCTCATGTACCAATTTTATAACAAGTGGTCCCTTATTCACTAGAGACGAATGTGTGTGTGTTATTTATTCTGTGCTAACGTTGTTCATGAGGTATGTAAAATTTCATATGCATCTGGTGAAATAATATTGGACGTAATATTTTTACAGAGCCCATGTTAACAGAATTTAGTGAACATTATTATATTCATAGAAAAGAAACATGGCTGTAGTATATTCCTTTCTTTTAAGTTGCCCCATCTCAAATATCTAGATACATTAAAAATACTTTGAGAAATAATATCAATAGTTTTGATGGTCTTAAAATGCGATATTTGTCATGTATGTTTCAATTTGTTGCCTGCCTTGGTGCTGCTCCTGGGGACAGCAGACACCCAGGACTAGTGTGAGGGTGGAGTCTGAGGCCTACTGCAGAAGGTAGGGTTGCCAAGTCCGACTTACCTTGCCGGCGGGGGACTCTGGGGTGGCTCCCGGCACGCACGCGTGCCACATGCACATCACAGGGAAGTGACGTCATGACGCTGGGCACGCTGGGGGCGGGGCCATGACCAAACAAGGGAAAACCAAAGAGTTTTCCCTTGTATGGCTGTGGCCCCGCCCCCAGCGTGCCCGGCGTCATGATGTCACTTTCCTGTGATGTGCACACTGGGGCGGGGTTCCCCCCGGGGCCTGATTCCCCGGCGTCTGGGAACGGGCCTCTGGGGCGGGGGGATTTCCGCCCCCCCGGGGGGACTTGGCAACCCTAGCAGAAGGTCAGGGGAAATCACCTGCATTGTGTATGCAGAAAGTTTCCAGTGGTTGTCAGCTGGGTAGCCAATCTGGTTTGCTTTCTGACTTTAATCTGAATGGGTGAAATCCCCTGGAGAAAACGGCTGCTTTGGAAGGTGGAGTCTCTCACATCATATCCCGCTAAGGTCCCTCCCTTGCCCAAAACCTGTGTTTCCGAGGTTCTACCCTGGAATCTCCAGGAATTTCCCAAACCTGAATTGGCAACACTAAGTGGAGGGTGGCATTTTTTCATAATGCATGCCTTCTGTTTCAGTTCAGCCATATTTGGTTTGGATTATAACACAATGGGTTGGATACAGGCAATATCTGTTGATTTCTTCTTCCTGCTGTAGACCCCTTTGTGCCATCCCTCAGGGTCTCCTATTCACCAAGAGCAGCATTTTGTGGAAACCAGCGGGCTCAGTGAGGGAGGGGCGAAGCAGGAAAGTTCCATTCTGCCATTGGAAAATTGAATCTGGATCCAACTCCTTTCTCCCAGCTACCTGAAACTACTACTACTACTACTGAATATGTCCATGGAAAGGGGGGGGGACCACTAACACGCTTAACAATGGTATAAAACACTGGGACTATTTTAGAATGGAAAAAATCTCGGACCAGTTATTAACTTTGGAAAATCCACTGTATCAATCTACATTTCCGGAGCAATGGCTTCCCTTTTTGGATTATGTGTCGGGGACAGAATACAAACAAATATATATTGAAAACCTGGCATATTAGTTACACTGTTAAACAGCCACTTGAAATGTTTACGTGTAACCTTCTCGCTCTGTGTAACACATCCACATATTTATTAATATGTTATGTACTTGTTATTTAGAACTCTTCTGGGGAAAAAAACATTAAAATAAAAAGTTTTTTTAAAGGACATAGATCTTCCAATAGATGGCAGCATTCAAAAACAATAGGAAAAATGTAAATTTCCTGAGGCACTCTGTTGCTGATTTACAAGCCACCATTCTTCAACGTAAATGATGTGACTTATTTATAAACTGCCTTGAGCCACGAGGAATGACAGGATGTAAATATTTTAACGACTAAATAAAACACACATACGAACCCCCAAAGGGATTGCCCAGCATGACTTTGCTGAATTGGAATTTATCAGAAAGCTTGATATAATGCAATTAGAGCTCACCAGGTTTTCTGAGTTTCACACAATAGGTGTTAAATCAGCTAGGACAATCTAACAGGATTCTGTCATCACCTATTGCTACTGCTGCTTCTGTGAATGGCCACTGTGACCATCTTGTAGGCGCTGGTGTGTTGAATAGAAATGTCACGGATCGGTCCCCTTGCATATCAGTGACTTTTGACCTCATTGTTTACTGTTTATTTTCTCTGTGCCTATGTTTGTGAGAGATTTAAAATCTGTCATCTGACAACACACTTCATATATCTGGTGGAGAGCTCTAGTCCCTGGAAGCTTATGCCAGAAGAAACCTGTTAGCCTTTAAGGTGCCTCAAGACTGCTTTTTGAAGTCTGTTCTGAACAATGTACCTTGCGTAATTCATCTGAGCCCTGACCTGGATGGCTCAGGCTAGCCCAGTCTTGGCAGATCTCGGAAGCTAAGCAGAATCAGCCCTGGTTAGTGATTGGGTGGGAGACCACCAAGGTCATCCAGGGTCACTACTCAGAGGCAAGCAGTGGCAAACCCTCTCTTACCTTGGAAACACTATGGGGTCGCCACAGTACAGCTGCAACTTGACGGCACTTTCCACCACCAATTTATTTGAAAATATTTGTATCCTGCCTTTGTTCTTCAAAAGAACCGACCCGTCCAGATACTACTAATGAAGTATGAATCCTTCAGCAATTAGGACAATCTTGTGCTGCTTCAGCAGTGACACAAATTCCCCTCTGTGAGCTTTGATTAATATTGCCATATCTTTTTTAAAGCTGTGTCTGCATTCAGAATAGCACTGCACCATTTTTGCTTCTTCATTATGCTGAACCTAAATGCCAAATACTACTGCGTCATAATTAGTCATTAGCAATTCCACTGATCTCCTGCACAAATGAAGATGGGCATGTCCTCTTCGTGATCACAAAGAGGATAATACTGTCAGTACTAGGATAAACTTCTACACCCATGGTCACACATTCACCCTTAAGCCTTCAAAGATATTGCTTATTTAGATGAATAATTTCCTCCTCAAAGTTTGGGTTTGACTGTACCTTTTATTTTATAGCAAAGCTTCATAAAGCTCTCGAGGAATCTGTCATATAGAACCCTGTGTGACTAAGCCACTAGATAATCCTCTTGCTTAAATCAGACAATTAGGGACTTAAAACTGGCCTCAAGTTTCTACACATTGCTCATATGGGATGAAATTGTTGGGACTCTTCCATTTCAGACTGCAAGGATGAGTATTCCTGCTCATTAGAATCATCGTGGCCAATGTCAAAGGGTTTGAAGAAGGAACCTGAAACATTAAAGAAGCTCTACAGCCAACCAGCTGATTGTTGATCTATGTTAGCATTTAACCTTGAAAAGATTTTGTCATTTCCATTTTGCAGTGTAGAAACCTAGGAGACTCTGCAAAGAGTAGTTCCTGGTAGACTCCAGCATCTCTATGTGAGACCACCTTCAACTATCCCAAAAAAGATCAATGTAGCACTGAGGCAGGCATTCGGTGCTCCATATTTGTTGGGTTTGAAACACCAGATAAAGCCAATTTTATTCTAGAAGGTTTTATTTCATCTTGAGGGTTTTTAATTGTAAAGCAGACTAGAAATATTTTAAATAAATAACAAAGAAGGCCACGAAAATCTTGTGAATTGTTCTACTTCTCAATACTTCTCCTTGAAATGTAAAAAACTTACCTGTCACCATGTATTTATTTATTTATATCCCATCTTTCTCCCCAATGTTGACCCAAAGCAGCTTACATCCTCCTCCTTTCCTCCATTTTATCCTGACAACAGCCCTGTGAGGTAGGTCTGGCTGAGAGTGTGTGACTGGCCCAAGGTCACACAACAAGCTTCAATAGCACAGTGGGGACTTGAACCCGGCCTTCCAAGACCCTAGTCTGACACTTTGACCCTTATTCCATGCTGTCTCTGTCTGACCAATTTATATGGATGAATTAACCCAGTGTCAGGGTGACCTGAACTGTTCCAGTCAAGTAAAGACAGTTCCTTTGTTTGCAGACCAGGTTTCCTAGTTCTTGAAGGTTTTGAAGCTTTGTTAGTGTGGCAGGATAGAAATCCAGATAGTATTCATGGGAGTAATTGAGCGACATCATCCCAACCCGTCAAAAAAGTGGAGGTAAAGGTTCATACTCTTTCAAACTGAGGAAATCTTTTACAGGGGAGCATAATAGTTTCAAGACTCTCATTTCTGCTTTTGCATTAGGTTAGTCCAAATTTATTTAAGATATTTGTATTCTACTTCATCTCGCTCAACTCAAGGCAGCTAACAAAGCAACAAGTTGCAAATGTAGAAAACAGAATGTAACAATCACCCAACAAAATAAAAACAAATTGACTGTTGTAGCCAGTCAGTGGATAGCTGTTGTAAGGTACAAAGGAGGCAGAATTCAAGCATCCAGACTTCCTCTGTGCCAGTTTTGGGTTGGGATTGCATCCTTTTCTTCCTTTATGTTGGTCATAGTACAGATCTTTTGGTAGACGATTGCCTATCGTGACTGAGTTTTGCCTGCAGAGGAACAACAGAGGTGATAGCTTTTGAAAAGGAACTTCAGAATTGGAGACTTGGTGATGTTCTTTCTGCTGGAGGCACAGCAGTCTGAAGAGACCTGCCACTCATTCTGTGAAATACTTATTCCCTCCTGAAATAGTTTTCTGTGTAGTTACAGTTACTCCAGTTTCTTTACTCTTCATCTAAGCCTCTGATGTCTGCCGCCGATACTTACCTGCTGTGTAGGAGGCCTTCTGACAGATATCCTGCTCAACTAGTTTATTGGTTAATACACACAAGAAGTAGAATACAGGATCAGAGGATCACGTAGGAGTGAGTGAAAGAGTATTTCAGGGCAGAAGACAGATGCAAGGGGATGCCAAAGGAATTGGAATCTGATGGAAATGGATGGAACAAAGATGACATTCATTGTGTTCTCAATGAAAGCACAATTTGTCAAGGGTTCAGCTAAATTAGGGGCGCACAACTCAAATCAGCATGAGAGGGACATTTATGAAACTGGAGAGGACTGCATTGCTAAGTTGTGATGGTGGAAACTCCCTTCAAGTCACACCCAATTTATGGCAACCCTGTAGGGATTTCCAGGTAAGAGAGGAACGGAGGTGGTTTACCATTGCAGCCACTTCAGATGGCATTATTAAAGATTCTTTAATATAACTGTCTTGTTGAACTGTGAAAAAGTGTGTGTGGACAGAACTGTAGCCCTAGTGAAGTACCCTATGCTGGACAATGGAATGTATACTGTGGCCAAGGGGAGCCTTGGGCCTAAGTAGTATGCCAAGCAAGATGTGGACCCGGGACTAAAGAAGCCTTCCGCCACTGAACTCCTGCATCCACACCAAACACTGGGATGCAGACCAGCAGCCCTGACCTCCATGCACGCAGGGACAGCAGCAGACCAGAAACAAAGCCATGTTCTGATAAAGGACAGATGTTCCTGAACAGAAGCCATGCGGGAATCTCCACCATGCAGCACCCCCCCCTTTGTGTGTTAATTTCAGCTGCAGAAACTCACATTCCCTTCCCTCCTGAGCCAGCCCAAGACAAAGGAATGTGTCCAGCAACAGGCAATAGCAGCAGTCCAGCCTTCCTGTCACCCATCAGGATAACGTTGCTGTCAAGTATCCAATCATTAATCTGAAGCACTGGCCCTGCAACATGATTGGTTCTTTCACTTCTTTCCTTTGTCCCACCCCCTTCCCCAGAGGTGTCACTCCCTGCCAGCCATCACATTTCAGTTGCCCAACCATTAATCACTTTATGCCCCATACAGAGTTAATTTTTTTTTTTAGTATTTCCTGGGGACCAGGTGACCACATGGGCTTTTTGCCTCAGGTCACATTTTAGGTATTTAAGGAGAGCCCTCCCTGAGTTCGCTCTCTTGCTTCTTCCTCTCCTAACCCCATCCTACCTTGTTGGTTCCAAACCTAGGACTGTTTGGAATCAGTCCACGTGTGTTGCTGGTCAACTCACAGTCCCTTCCCCCTTATTATGTCCTATCTTTCACTGCAGGATCCAAGCGTCTCGTTGGACAGGTAAAGTATTACCCCACCAATGATAATCCTGCTTATGCGAATGTCTATCCTTTCAACTCTACATCCATAGTTCTGTATTGTGTGTGTGAATGCTTGATTTTTGTTTGTACGCTTGAAGAACCTTTAGTAAAGAAATCATTATTTTAGCTACACAGTCTCTGCGTCTATTCCTGGCCTCTGGGAATTCTGACTCCCGTGTACACAAGTTATGGTCCTATATTTGATGCCTGTTGGCATTTAATAATCATACTTCCCCCAAGCTTCTTAATAAAATAAGGCAATTTGGCTAACAGTAGCAACCGTGGACTTTGTTGGGGGTCTCCCATCCAGTTACTAACCAGGTCCGACCCTGCCTAGCTTCTGAGATCTGACGAGATTGGGCTAGCCTGGGATATCCAGATCAGGTTCAAGTTATCTATAGAAAAGCATTTTTAACTCAGTGTTTTATCTGAACTTATTCTTTTTCTGCATTTCCACGATTCATTCTCTCTCTGCTCTCCCTCACGGGTTACCCTCTCTTTCCCATTTTCCCCCTACTCTACAATTCTCTGTTTCTGTACAGTACCCTATCCTTTGCACTCCATAGTTACATTATTTCTGCATCAGTATAGACCTTTCTGCACTCCTATCTCTGTTACCCTTCTTCCTTCCTTCAGTAACGTCTTCCCTCTCCAGTTGCTACAACTGCTCACTGAGATCAGTGGCAACAGCAACAAGGCATGCCCTCTCCCAGCAGTTTACATGGTGGGTGAGTCTTCGATACCGGCAAACCATACAGCACACATTACCAGCTATAGAAGACCAGCTACACCACCATCATTTCTAAACGCATTGAGAGGAGGTGCAGTGCAGATGGAATGATAACAGGCATTCTCCCACTAAAACTATCATACTCTGGTATCCTGGATCCTGGGAATCCTGGGTAAGATTCCTCCTGAAAAATCTCCCTTCTCTCTGAGCCCAGCAGTAACAATCTATAACTCATCTGTTCATATTGGGCTGTATCCAGGTGGTATAAAATAAAAAGTTGCCACATTTAAATCCCACTCAGGGGGTGGGGGGTGGAACGTGGTTTAAGAAAGGTAGAAAATCACGTTTCAATAACAGGATTTCATATTATTGCATTTGTGATCAGCTGCCAGTACAACCCTACGCAGTTACACCCTTCTAAGCCTATTATGCTTAAGATTGTACTGCAAACACTTCTTTTATGGTTCTTCCAGTTTAACTTCTGTCATCCTAATGCTGTTCTGCACACATCATGAAAACGAGACCTGTGATGCAGCTGGACATCATGCTGAATGGCAGAATAAAATTCTGGAGTCATTTTGCCTTGTGTTTGCTGACTGTGTGTGCTTAGAATTGGCCAAAAGCTGGATTCGAACTAGCCAGCTAGTTCTGATTTAATTATATGTGAAAATGAAGCTGTTTTCTTCACCTTGCATTTATTTTCTCATTAGTGATCATTGTCCATGAGTTAGGTGGCTTCTCTATTGCATCTTTAAATGAAAAAGAACAACAACATCAGGGGAAGGCCTTGGCCTCTATGCCCTGTTTGCTGGCCCTCCATAGGAACGGGTTGGCCACTGTGTGAAACAGGATGCTAAACTAGATGGACCACTGGTGTTATCCAGCAGGGCTCTTCATATGTACTTATACAGAATTCATTTCCTTCTGATTGGAGCAGTATCCATAAAGTTCTACCAACAGAACTTTCCTATCAACTTCTCATCACCAAAGTGTTATGATTTTCAGTGGAATTCGTTCACACATCCCACTACAAGACATCAGGTTCTCTGAGTAATGAAGTGAATCACAAGCATGTGTGTACCATGAGCATGTGTGAACCCCTTCTGGGCCAGTTCACCATCCAGGTGACTCAAGCAGCAGTTTGGGGTGTCATATCAGCAGAGGGTGACAGTGTGGGAGCAGGCAGTGTCTATGGCCCATACCAAACATGTGTTACTACCACTTGAGTCCAAGGTGTGGATCTGGCTCTTGCATTGACCCAGCCAGGGTGGCATACAAGAAGGACACTTAGGGTGGCAAAAGGTCTTCAGCCAGCATCAATACATGCACACACAACGATTTGGATTAAAGATGTAGCCATCTTGTATTTTGTTTGCTTTTTAAAACTTGTAAGCTGCAAGTAACTTTACTGCATTGAGAACTATTTCCAGTAAAAGTTTTCAAGTGTGAGTTTTTTGCTTTCTGTTCTGTACAAACCCGTAATGTTTTCATGTTGGCTGGCTCATGCTGGAAGGCTTTTGTTTCCAAAATTGTAATCAAAGCAACAAACAGTAAGGTCATTTCCTAGAGATTATATGGCAACGGAAGAAGTCTGGGATTGTATGAGTCCCTGCTCCAAGTAGCATTTATTTAAGCAAAAGGCTTTGTAGCCACACTGTTTGTATTGTACCTCTTGTGTTCCATCCAGCTCTTTAAACTCACCAGATTGTGTGCTCAAAGGTAAGAGCAGAGTTTCATGATGTATTTTTTAAAAACTGGTTGTATGTATTGTTGGTCAGAGTAAACTAGTTTCAATTAAATCAGAACTTCAAAGTTGAGAGATGCAGAGAAAGGAGACAAACATGATAAAAAGGCAGACTGAGTAGGAAGTCTTGCGGTGCAAGTCTAAACAGAGTTCCACCCTTCTAAGCGCATCAAGTACAATGGATATAAACAGGGTATACCTCTGTTTAGGATTGCTCTGTTAGTGTTTCTACTTGTTCCCCTTTGCAGAACAATTGGTAAAATAAGAGAATTTTTATGGCAGATTATTGTGGCATACATTTTGGAAATCCCACTTTATCAGATGCATGCAAATGCTGCATTCACTCTGGGTGGTTAAAGGCATCTGGAGGGGGTGTATGTTTGTTCTGAATATTAATATGGTATTTATTGCCATTGTTCCAGATGTGGTTTGCCTGTGAAAAATCTCTTCTGGGCTCTTGCAGTCCATAAGCCAGTTGTAGTTTCTCATTTCACAGCTGTAGTGCATTTGCCCACCCTTCTGTGTTAGTTGGGTATAAACTGGACGGATTGATTTTGCACATGGTTTCCCGTAAGCTAGAAATGGTTCTGAAACCTCTTGAGAATAGGCAAGGAATCACTGTTACAGAAGCCTCATTTCAGTTTAGAACTGTTAAACATCTCATGAGTGAGATCAGCTCTTCTCTGTACCCGTCTCAACTGATGCAATGTTTGGCACTAGGAGGAGCAACGGCAGGCATGGAGAACGAGACCTTTGAGTCATACTCTTATTTAGAGGGTTCAATGAGCTACATAAGTCTGGTTCTGTCCAGTGTATTTGAATTCTTTCTCACAGACACAAACACTGTATGCATGTGTAAAAGAGAGGGCAAGAAGGTAAAGCTAATCTGTCTACTCTGAGCTGTTCTTACAAATTCAGAATAGTGCAGTCTAACTTTCTGTGCTGGAAAATTATGATGCTAATGAGGTTCAGTCCCCTTTTCTGTAATTTCAAGAAAGTGGAAGGGGGAAAGCAGCCCAAAACTTGATGGTGATTGTCTCTGGATAAACACTTCAAAGTTATAATGGGCCCCTAAGCTATAAGAATGGTCTTCAAATAATCCTAGCCATATAATACAGGCTATAGGGTAGGATTGCCAGCTCCGGGTTGGGAAATACCTGGAGCCTGGGGAGGGCAAAGTTTGGAGTGGGGAGGGACCTCAGCAAAGTATAATGCCAATTTTAATTCTAATGTATTTTAGCTAAGATTTTTTTGACATGTAACTGATCTTTGATCGTAATAAACTTGACTAACTGACAGAGTCCACACTCCAAAGCAGCCTTTTTTCCCCATGTAGAATCCAGCAACTTGGATTAATTGAGGTAATGTACTCCGTGGAGGAGCTCCAACCGGAGTTAAGAATCCTGTTCTACTATAATTATAGAATGTTTTAGGGTTGCCAACCTCCAGGTGGGGTCTGGAAATCTCCTGAGATTATAGTTAATCCCCAGGAGAAAATGGATCCCCCCAAATTCTCCAGATTTTTCTCAACCCTGAGCTGGCAATTATATGCATAATTCATCTTTCTCACTGAGAGTCAAGGTGGATTGGATTGCTGAATGGGTATCAGAATGCAATAAAACAATATAATTCATACAAACAATACAGTAACAATTCACAACCACAATGCAGTAGTTAGTGCAAACAGTGTTAAAAAACTGGATTACAGAATTAGAAAATAACAAGAAGGGGGACCTGCGATACTCGCGGGGGTGGACGGAGAAGAAACTCCACTGAAGGAGAAGGAAGCAACTGCAGGTGAGCCTTCTCCCCTGCTCCCCCCGTCCCCAGCACCCACAGCGAGGCCTGCACCACTCCAAGCCTTCTCCCTCCCCCCCCAGCACCGGCAGCAAGAGGCCTGAAGTCAGCCTGCCGAACTTTCTCCCCCCTCCTCTGCCAGCGGTGGCAGCAGCGGCGGCGGGAAGCCAGACTTTCTCCCTCCCCCCCCCGGGTGGCGAGGGCTGCTTACAGCCGCCACGCCTCGGCTCTGGCAGCAAGGCCTGAGAGGCTTCTAACCCCCGGCCCACCACAGAGTTCCCAGAGTGTTCCCTGCGCATGCGCAGGAAATGCTCTTTTACTTTTGGGGGGATTTAAATATCCCCCCTATATTTTTTCAACCTTTTAGATTTTTGTGCACACCCGGGGACTGCCCCAAGTGTGCAGGAAAATCTCCCTGCCCCCAGGTGCCCCCAATGTGTGGATTTAGATGTCCGCATGCAGGGGGCACCTTCGCTATTAGATATATAGATTAGAAAACTGCACAGTACATACAATAAACAATGCAAGATTTTTTTAAAAAAAAAGACGTGCCTAAAGATGTTCCCCTGAACGATTCAGTTGGGCTGCAGCCCTATTCCCTTTACTCCATTCCGCCCAATTCCATTTTGCAACAACCATATTTATCTTAAGGGATACGTATGGACATTGGAAGCAAAATAAAGAGTTCTGCATAAGAAGCAAATCTGTGCACTTAGTTTCTTTGGCACAAAAGGGAGATCACCTGGGTGCAGAATTTGAGTTTTTTCAGTCTAGTACAGAGCTCTGATGAATAAACAATGGCACTCTGCCTTCTCTGCTTAGGGTGGAGAATGTTGTGCCTTGCCAGAGCTTTTTACTGGCTCAGCTGGAGGAGATTATATGAAAGTCAGTTGATGTTATGCAAGAGCCAAATATTTTTTTTCTCCGGGGGGGGGAAGACACCAACCTTCTATTCATAGACCAAACCCACCCACCCCCAGCCCTGTACTAGAATCAAACTAAGCTTTCACTGAACAGTTTTGAAGCCATCCCAAAGTGGCTCGGTGACTCAGCCAAAATTAACACTACCCAGCCAAAACGTCCATGGAAAGCACCATCAGAAAGGCATCAGGCTGCAGTTGCTTCCCATAGAATGCCATTAGCATCCGGGAGAAATGTGAGGCCCTGCAGAAGCAAGTTTTTAGACCTCAACTCTGCTATTCTTTTGTTTTAACCCTTTTACAAAAATTCAAAAAAAAAAACCCGACAACACGAGAATACAGTAGAAAAGATAAAATATACAAAAAAGAGAGAGCCAGCCATACTACATCCATATTCCATTTTAAAAGTAGAGGCAACATTACAGTTAGTTAATACTTATCACACCTAGTGGTATGTGAACTCTGCTAATCTTAGCATCTCATCAAGCTTTCCATCCATCATCAGGCCCAATCAATTATTGTCCCCGTGCAGTTTCTGTAGGTATAAGCATTGGCTGGAATTCAGACTGTTCTGTATATAGATGACCCTTGTGATGAACTTCTTGGGGACACAGAAGAAAGGAGAAAGGGGAGCATTCTCCTAGCTTCCCTTTGGGCTCCACTCCGAGGCAGCCAATTGGTTCCCACTAACCGGATCTTGCCCTGACTGGATGGCCCAGGCTAACCATACCACATCAGATCTCAGAAGCTAAGCAGGGTAGGCTCTGGTTAGTACTTGGATGGGAGACTACCAAGGAAGTCCAGGGTTGCCCTTGCAGAGGCAGGCACTGGACATCCATCTCTGAACATCTCTTGCCTTGAAAACCCTACAGGGTCACCGTAACCCAGTTGACAGCACTTTCCACCACCAAGCTGATCTTGCCTGCCGACCTGAGCTGTTGATAACATAGGTAGCTCGAAACAGTGAATGCAGAGCATTTTTAAGGCGTAAAGGAAATCTTAAATGCTGCAATAATGTTACAGAATAAAGTCTGAGTCCAGTGACACCTTTAAGACCAACAAAGTTTAATAAGCTTTCGTGTGCACACACACTTCTTCAGATACAGTGAATAATGTTGTGACTGATACCTCTTTTCATACTTTCATGCTGCGGAGTCAGAAACCATTAATGCTGAGCAATCACTATGACTGATTATAGTAAATACACTGCAACCTTTGCTACAGAAAAGCACAGAACTTAAGCACACCGGGCATCTCTAATAAAATCATACTTTTACAATCTGCCTGGAAGAGCAAAAAAGCTTTGCAGTGATCAAGGCTCATTTGTAATAGAACCTCAGGGATGCTTAATCCCAGAAATACACATTGCCTTATTAGCTATCTCCTCATCATCAACCCTAGCCCACAATTTCTTGAGCTGCTGAATCTCACTTTTCTCATCTAGGGTTGAGTGATCTGTCCAGAATGCATAGAACAGTTAGATTTTTTTTTAGAAACTAGTGTGTTCAATAAATGTAGGCCTTTTGTGTCAGAGTACTTAGTAGTGCTGAGTGCCAGCACATATTTTCCTGGGCTCTTCAAAGTCCTGAGCCTTCTCTACTGGCCTGTCCCGCTCAGCCAGAGAAAAGGATAGTGGACCCTCAGGGACACCCTAGTGAGGAACTGCAGAGGGAGGGGGGGTTGGTGGAAATGGGCACAACTTCATATATGAGTACTGGTGCTATTTTAGAACAAAGAAAGCACTGGATTAAAGATAATAGTTCTTGGAGTACTGTCAATTTTAATTCCTTGCTATGAAAACGGGCAGAGCAATCCTCTGTTGCGCCTGTGCTGACACAGCTGACTGTGGCACAACAGGGTCACTGCTAGTCACCTCCCTAAAGGGAAAGTTACGTGGCAGCTGAATGTGGGGGGAAAGGTGCACCATGGCTTTTCCGCCACAGCATTCTGTCCAACATTGTTGCTAGGCAGGGGCAACAAGATAGACAGGACAGGCAGGATGAAGGGGAGTCGTGTCTCAAGGGGGCTGAGTCAAGCATCTGTCACTGGCAGGGGTGTCATTTGCACAGTGGTCCCTGGACGGGTCATTGGCCCATGCTGGCCCCCTGGGAACAGGGACCACAGCCAGGGCCATTCCACTGGAGAGCACACATGGTATTCTCATGTCATATCCCTGCCATGTCAGGACGTCTCCCCCCGAGCCGCTCCCTACCTACTTCAAGAAGGTTAGTCAGGCGGCCCTGCAGTTTTCCTCCCACTCATCTATATCATCTGCTGTGGAAACATTATTGTCGGAGTGGCGATCCCACCGCTGTTGTGTCTATGATGATTATGTCGCTCACATGACATCCCCCCATGTGCTCCCTTCTCCCATACTTCGCAACAAACACCAACATCTGAGATGTGCACAATGGTTGAGGTTTACTGAAGGGATCCAGGGACAACAGAGTGGTTAGGGTGGAATTGCAATGTTTCCAAGCGGAATTCCACTCGGTCTTTTGGCACTAGGGGCACCTTCCCAATGGGTATGAGAGGGAAGGGCCAGGAGGCTGGCTTCTGCTGTGGAGATGGCACATGGACTTTGGGCTCCATGGTTAGGGTGATGGCTGTCCAAGTTGGATAGGCATGTGCTTATGGGGGAAACACACAGTGGAGCAGCCGCCTACGTTCCTTTCCTTATTGGCACCCTCTGAAGCACCCATATTGATGCTGGCACAAGCTTTTGTGCCATCGTTCCACTGCATGTGGCTGCAGCACAGCTGCACTGGTGGAATTGAGTGGCACAGTGTTGCTTTTGCCCTGTGCCAGTGTAAATGGCCATCCATAACTCCAGGTCACACTTGCGTAGAAGTTGGTCGGCTCCCTGTCATTTCTGCGCCCCCCCCCCCCAAATTACACTGTAAGAGAATGTAATAGACAGGTCTTTTTAGCAATCAGTGGACTAGTGAAGTATAACCTAAGATTTCCCAGAAACCTTTATGATGCCCAAAATAGAACATGATCTGATTTATCAAGTTCATTTTGGCGTATATTTAGGAAGCAATTTTTAAAAAGTGACCCATGCTAATTTTGTGACCCAATAGCAACAAATACCTGAACTAGTGTGGTTTTAATGCCACTTCGAGTCAAATGCAAAGCTTCATGAGGAAATTAGCTTTATGAGAATAATACTTGTAAAAAGACAATATAGCGTGTACTTACTTCTCTTATGTTTCAATTTAATTAAATAATTATTTTATTTGATTTATATCCCACTTTCCACCACAAGCAGGCTCAGGGAGGTCAGAACAGTCATATTGTCAAACATCGCCCTGCTCTGTTTGCCATGGTTGCTGGGGGAGGGGGATCCTTTAGGTGGGGAGGAGTGAGTATGGAGTGTGTGGCTGCACTATCTCAGAGGCATAATTCTTCCGAAGAAGCCTTCCTCTCTCCCACAGGGAAGTCCTTGAAAACCTTTGGTGCCAGCTTGCTTTTGTAGATAATGAGATTGTATATTTCCCAGGTGAAAAGGGGGTAGAGCCCCTGGGGCTAGGCGGGGTGGATGTGACATGTGAGTGGGCCTTAGGAGGGGGTTACATTTGAATTACCTATATCTATGATTGTACCCGCCAAAATCTTCAGAACTGACACAGTACTGTTATGACCTGAACAATGCTTATAATTCAATAAACGTGTCACTGCCAAAGAGAGTGTTGTTGAGAATAACTTGCCCAGGAGTCTGACACATATCACGACTGTCAAAAGATGCAGTATCATAATAACAATGTTAAAGCATACAATTTAAAACCAGATTAAAATCAGCTCAAATAAGATGGCACATCACTTCAAGGGAGTCAAGAGTGCCTCCTGCATAGGTGCAACAAGGCGATCAATGGGCATCCAATACGCTGGAGAGTCCTGTGCAGATCTCTATAGCACTGGGGGCCATTGAGTTGGACAGTATGAGCAGGGGAGGCCAAAATGGTTGGAGGTCCTCCACCTCAACCAAAAGCCTAGCAGAACAGCTTCATTTTACAGGCCCTGTGGTATTGTAGTAAATCCTGCAGGGCCCTGATCTCAAGTGGGAGTGTGCTCTACCAAGCCGGGGCCAGGGCAGAAAATGCCCTGGCCCTGGTTGGGGCTAGGCAGACATCTTTCATGCCAGGGACTACCAAAAAGTGTTGGTCTGCCAAATGCAAGGCTCTCTGGGGCACATATGGGGAGTCCCGTAGGTATGCTGGTCCCTGGCTGCATGGGGCCAAAACCTTGAAATGGATCTGGTCCTCAATTGGCAGCCAGTGCAATTGGCGCAACAGTGGCTGAATGCGTGCCTGCACAGACATCACAGTGAGCAAGCACGCCACTGCTTTTTGCACTAACTGTAGTTTCTGGGTCAGATTCAAAGGCAGCCTCACGTAGAGTGAGTTACAGTAATCCAGTCTGGAAGTGACCATTGCGTCATATACCATCGATGAGGTTTTCTACTCATCTATTTCAATACAGTTCCCTTCCACAGAGGTCACTGGCGTACCTCAGTTTTTCACTATCGCTCTCCATAGCATTACTTGTTAGTTCTGTATCAGATTGGTAATGGCAGTGTTCCTTCCACCATGTGAGAGGAGACATATAAAAAGAATTCTAGTTTTGGCTGTACAGGTGAAATCAAAACCAATCAGATTAATCAATTTGATTTTCTATTTACATTATTTTATGTATTTATTGTTTTATCCTCCCCTTCCCATTTACGTACTCCTGGGCATAATCACCAAAGAAGAATTACAACTTTGAAACTTCCACACTTGCCTGGTAGTGTATCCATTTATTGTTATTCATGCTATAAAACCATGAATCTTTAGAAATGAAAAAAATCAATCAAAAAATAAAGCACTAGACATTTTTAATGGGGGGGGAAATCACCCTACACATCTGCAAAGTGAAGGTAGTATAATATGCTTTAAAAGCAAAAGAAAATGAAAGTCTATGTAAAGCAGAGATGGTAGCTTCTCCCAGCCTGTCAGTGACTGATGGACAAGCTCCAAGGGTGTGAGAATGTTTGCATAACAGCTGATTGGCATGACTACAAGTTTAGGCTGTTTTCACATGTAATACTAGGTAATTTGGACATTTAAAAGTGACTCTTTTCTACTTTCTGCCTTGTATTAATGACATCCATAGGATGGCCACAAAACCCACAATCCAAAATAAAATTAGGCATAATTAAGTTTACTAATTTCAGTTAGTTTGTAGTAAAATAGTGATAGAAATGCCAGTGGGCATGGAGAAAAATGTCACCTCGCTTTAATAGAGACCTAATGGGATGTTATTTACCCAGTGATGCCATGAAATAAACTTCAGCTGCCCATTTCCACACATTGTGCGTGTTAAGTGCCATCTCACTTCTCACTTATGGCACCGCAATTAATCACCTCCAAAATGCCCTATCATTAACAGCCTTGCTCTGTTCTTGCAAACTGAGGGCTGTGGCTTCCTCAGTTGAGTCCATCCATCTCATGTTGGGTCTTCCTCTTTTCCTGCTGCCTTCAACTTTTCCGAGCATTATTGTCTTTTCCAATGACTCTTATTAGGGCTGCCAAATGCAGCCGGGGGGCGGGGAATCCCCCGCTTCGGAGCCCCGATTTCCGGCGCGCCGGAATCGGGGCCCGGGGAAAACCCCACCCCCGCGTGCGCGTCACCCGGAAGTGACGTCGCACGCTGGGGGCGGAGCCATGCCGTTTGAGGGGAAAACTCTTTGTTTTCCCCTCAAACGGCGTGGCCCCGCCCAGCGTGTGACGTCACTTCCGGTGACGTCCTGCCGGCGCGCGCGCGCATCCCCGAGCGACTCCCGGACTGGCCAGACGATCCCCCGCTGGTAGGAAATTTTAATTTGGCAACCCTAACTCTTATTGACTCATTATTTGACCAAAGTATGATCACCTCGTTGAGTCATTTTAGCTGCCAGGGAGAGTTTAAGCTTGACTTGATCTAGAACCCATTTATTTGTCTTTTTGGCATTCCACAGTATCCATAAAACTGTCCTCCAACAGCAAACACAAAGCCTCCATTAATAGGGCAGGGCTTTTTTCTCCCGACAATTGGTAACCCTAAATAATAAAGAGATCATCAAAGATTATTGGCATGCTGTAAATAAAAATACTGTTACTTATAGTAACTTGACATGATGTCACCACAGTTGAGATGGAACCAGGAAGGGGAACCAGGGCTGAGTACATCATATTGTGTCTCCTTTAACTGCTACTGCAGAGATTGGAGGACATGACAGTGACCATGTGCTTATAATAAAGTATAGTTTGGGCCTCAGTTTAGTGATACTAGAATCTTAAATATACATATGCAAAAAGATAACATTTGTAAGTTTGGGGGATTCTGTTGTTGAATATGATGCTGTGTGGCTCAGTCTATTGGGACTCATAGAGTTTAGGTTGCATTTCAATCCAGATTTAAAACGATCAATTGTTTTAGGACAGATGTTGACAGGTTTGCAAATCTTTTGAATTAGCACCCTGATCTTCTGAGAACATTTTTTTTCTTATTTATTAGATTATTGCACCAACAGACAGATACTTGCTTTGGAATGCACTCAGAAACCTCTGAGTAAAATATAATGGTCTAAAAAGCTGAAGACACTCTGTTTTGCCTTCTTCTGCCACTGCCTACAAGAAGGACCTTGGTTATACAAATCTGTTCTCTTGAAATATCACATTTTAAATCAGTTTTGCAATAAGCAGCACACTTCTTCACAGATACTCTTCCTTTTCAATTGAGAGTGAATTAACCTCAGTTTGCATTCATTCATCTGGTAATGGGATTAAGTTAATATGAGATAAACTGCTCTTAAATCAGAGAGACATTCTACAAGATGCTTATCTGATTTAACACAGTGGCTGGAGAAATGGGGGAGATTTCTCCTAGATGTTTTAAAAAGGAAAAGGAAAACATTATTTGAACTAAGATTAAGACATAAATTTAATTTGGTTTTTCAGTGGTGTTTTATTATCTAGAAATCCTGCTACTAAGTTGGCTCTGAAGTCTTGCCATGTTTAAATTGCTTGAAGTAATTAACTTTTTTAAAAACTGCACTCTTGCAGGGTGCTTTAGTTTTAAAAGGTAAAGGTTCCCTTGCTCGAAAGCCAGTTGAGTCCGACTCTAGGGTTGTGGTGCTCATCTCCGTTTCAAAGCCGAAGAGCCAGCGCTGTCCGAAGACGTTTCTGTGGTCATGTGGCCAGCATGACTAAACACCAAGGTGCATGGAACGCTGTTACCTTCCCACCGAAGTGGTACCTATTTATCTACTTGCAGTTTCTTGCTTTCAAACTGCTAGGTTGGCAGGAGCTGGAACTAGAGACGGGAGCTCACTCCGTCATGCGGCAACTCGGATCTTGAACTGCTGAACTACTGACCTTCCACAGCCTGCAGTTCAGCATCTTAACCACTTGAGACACCACAGCTATAGTTTTACTGAGTAGTAAAATCAGCCATCATGCCTTCCTTGCTTCTCATTATTCCATAAAATTCTACTGTGAAAATATGACAACCTAAGAGCCCTGCTGCATCGAACCAGTGGTCCATCTACTTGAGAGTTGGGTTTTGCACAGTGCCCAGCCTTGGACGTCCAGAAAACCAGTAAGGCCTTGGCCTCTATCCCCTGCTTGTTAGATCTCCAAAGCAACTGGTTGGCCATTGTGTGAAGAAGGATGCTGGAGTAGATGAA